>NC_069500.1:431974009-432274009 GCF_027579735.1 Bombina bombina | reverse complement strand
ACTAAAAATGGGCCGGCTCCTAACCTTTTATTACTGCTTTTTCAAATCAAGATAACAAAAAAACAAAGAAAAATTGATAATAGGAGTAAATTACAAAGTTGCTTAAAATTGCCTGCTCTATCTGAATCATGAAAGAAAAAATGTGTGGTTAGTATCCCTTTAAAGTAGGGATGCACCGAAATTTTGGTCGCAGAGACATTTTGGCCGAAAATGGCATTTTTTGCCTGTTTTTTTTCTTGGTAAAATTAATATGTAGCATATTATTGTTGTTTAAAGACATTTTTGTCCAATGTTAGTGTGCTACTTTCAATAAAAGTGTGTTTTTTTGATTGGCTTGAAGTTTTTCAATTCAGATTGATTAATTAAATTTAATTATGCAAAAAAAAAACCCAAAAAAAACCCCAACATTTTCAGTATCTGTTTTCGGCCAAGTGCATCCAGGATTTTCGGTGCATCACTAGTTATAACTATGTGGGGGATAACCCACATCTAGAGTCCCAAAGCGTTTCTAAGTAAATTATCTATATTGAAGAACCATAAACAAACGACCAGGCAACATCAAGGAGCCTCAAAAATGTTCCAACTCCCCAATTTATGCTAAGAGATTAAAACTTGTATTTTACAGCATGGGTATATAGAAGAAAAAGAAACAAAAATGGGAGGGGGAATGGAGAGAAACAGAACATCATATCCTTCCTCTCTCTACTCCATTTCCCAACTTTCTATCCTCAGAATGTTAGGTTCAGATTGCAGCCCTCCCAGTCTGCTCTATACAACCAGGCATCACAAACTTTCCAGTAAGAGTCTAACTTATCCAAATGTTAGCAATAGCTTCTTTCCATTTAAGCAAACCTGATTAAATATTTTTTTAATTTTTTTTTTTTTTTTTAGAGGGACAGAAACAAATCTATCCCCTTTCAATAGACTTAAGCCAACCAACCGCTCCAAAGTAACTTATGTAGGGACCTATCACACACACACATTAATCACCACCCATGCCCCATTTTACCCTCAACTCACAGCTCTCTCGCAGCTTCTCCTTGTTGGCTGTCAGGCTATTTAACAAGGGTTTCAAGTCTACTTTTGCTTTATGCAGCATCTCCAAGATGTCCACTTTGTCAGCGTTTTCTTCAAACTGGATCGGTGCAAAATAGTTTCCAGAATTTTGGCCCAGGGACGGAATCACTTGCTCCAAGCCTGCAGAAAACAGCCATATTACAAACATAAAGGAGAAGATTATATATATTTTAAAGTGATGGTAAATTGAGTGCAATTTGAAGGTAAAGTCTTATTACTCAAGTCGCTATCACCTAAATCAATTTTTTTTTATTTGTAACACTTTTTTTTTAATTTTACTTACTAAGCGCCATCTCTCCGCCCCCGGGATTACTTCCTGATCTATGTATGAGCTGTAGTAGAGAGCGGAACCACCCGCTCTCTAAGTCATTATATGGGCATATTGTTCTTCACTATTCACTTGCGCTTAATTCTTAATACATGTTTTCAGAAGATCAGTTTGAGATCTAACATGTAGCACATGTTTTACAGTCGCTGACTGGCCAGGATTCTGATTGCAAGTTGAAAACACGTGATTTTTAAAATCTATGGCGGCGATTGTATGGGTGGAGGAACGTAGGTGAAATTGAAGCATCTAAAAAGTAAATATTTACAAAAATACAGTTTTCTGCATTTTGGTGAATGAAACTGCATTTATTTTTTGGTTATCTATACGATCGCATGTTGGGGTTTGTGATAGAATTTTTTTAAATGGAATAAAGAACATGGACCTTAACTTGTGAAGTGCCGGATGGCTAGCACAGCTATTGTGTAAGTGGAAACTTAACCTCATAAAAGAACATTAGTTTTGCGGTGGATGGTTGGATGAGGTCATTTTAAAAAAACAAAAACTGAGGTTATATTTTAGCACATATTCCCGTAAAAAAAAAAAAAAAAAAAAAAAAAAAAAAAAAAGTTACAAAAAATAAAATTATATAATCATGAATTGAGGTCCAAGTTATATATTGTGTAGGCTAGCGGTTCACATTTAACATCACTTTAAAATGCATTAAATTAGATAAATGTATTACATGCATATTGGCGTGTAAAAACAAACACACATTACATAGTTACTAATTAGGAGCTAAAATCTACCAGCCAATAGGGCAAAGGTTACAAGTTAAAGAAAATGTTAACTCTTTTTACTACTCTGCTGCAATTTTTATATTTTAAGAATATATTGATGCCGTTTTGAAGAGAAAAAAAAAAAAAAAAAAAAAAAAATGTTCACTCACTTTGCATTTTAAATTTAAAAAATATATATTTTTTTTATCAAACGCATTCTTACTTTACAGCATGTATGCGTGCGCACAGTTCTACGTATGGTGAAAAAACAACAACTTTGGAGTACACATTTTCCTTAATCTGTTTGACCAACATCCAGAATGAAATCCTTTCCTTGCACTGCAGACACCAATCAAGTCTGCACTTAATTATCGCCCTTATGATCAATTTTACCTGCCAGCCTCTCCAGTTCTTCGTGGGGAGTGGACCTTAAGCTGCTGGAGCGACTTCCAGAGTGACTGTGATTGGAGAACCATATGCTGAATCTGCTGGCAGATACGGATCCTTCTCCCAACACATCCTCTATCATCTACAGAACAGAAAACAACTGTAATGCTCAGTCTCCCATGGCTTTGGGGAGTCTGATCACGAGAGGGAGAGACACTTACTTGCCAAAGATGGAACTGCTCTGGGGGTGCGGCACATCTGGTGTGAACCCGAGCTGCAGCTTTACGACTCTGAATCTACCCATCAACAACCCAAAGAGAACTGGCAGATGGGGAACAAGACTGGCCTTGTCACAATATGACAAATAAGAGGCCAGCAGATCTGGGGGTTCAGCAAAGCTAAGATACCAAAATTCTCACAGTAAACTAGCAGCCACTGCAAAATACATCTTAACATCCACTCAAAGAGGTTGAGAAAAAAAAATAATAGCCACATACAATACTCAATCGAAAAACAATCACACAGATCTTAATCTGCACACAAAAAATTAAAATTAATAATAATAAAAAAAAAAAAAAAAAAAAAAAAAAAAAAAAGTATATCTATCCTTACCATCTACACTGATGGTCAATTTGTTTTGCTAGGAGAAATGGAACAACTTACAACACAATATAATGAAGTGAATATATGCCTATTTGCATAAAAGGAAGTACCTGTGCTCAATATCTTTAGTACATGCTAGTGGCAATTGAGGAGTAGTAACAAAAAGTATTTAGTGAGATATCAGGCCAGGTTTTAACACCCTACATGCATACAGAACCCGTGAGTTTCCACCAGAAGTGTAAAGACACCATATGTGAAGAGCAAATTCAACTCAAACCCAGGAAGCATCTCTCCTACTCGTTCTATTTTTTATATTAAATACATTTTTTAAATAGAACAGACTCTTCCCCCAGCCATGTTTAAATATTTTTTTAAAAAAACTAGGAAGGTGCTTCCATAATATACCAAGTGCCACCCTCTTCACAGGACTCACCGATGCCAGGCCGGGCACACTTTTATCCATGTTGAAGAACTCATTAAAGTCAAATTCACCAGGTGTTGTTTCTGGAAGAACAGCCTCTTGAGGCACTTCCTGGTCTGCTGTGCGTTCAGGGGGAAGTGCAACTTCCTCTTCCAGTATTCCTCCATTGCATTCAATCCCTGGGAGTAGCAACAATTTGAAATTAATAAAATGCTAAAATATCAAATCAACAGATCTATTAGGAAAGAAAATCACATACACACAAAAATCACCTTGAAGGGACAACACTTTATTTTGTCCCCCTTTTCATGTAATTAAATTCTGAATTTGAGTTTTTAAAATTCCTGTGAGAAATGGAAGTGCAGAGCAGTTATATTCCACACAGCTATTTGAACTGTCCCTAATTGGCCACAGCAGAGAAGGTAATCCAAGTTACAACATGGTAGCTTCCATTGTTTTATAGACACCAAGTATTTAAAACTTTAGATATTGACAAAATAAGTGTAAACTTAAAAAAAAAAAAAAAAAAAAATCAGACACCACAACACACATGCACATACACTGGTTGCCACTTACCAGCATAATCTCCTAGACATTGAATTGGTGTTAACATAACAGTGCACTCAATCTAAACAGAAAAACTTTATTTGTCCTACCTTCTTTGACAGAGGTTGTCCGCTTTCGTATTCTCTTCCTCCCTTTTTGATCTTCCTCCAGTATTTTGTCATCAAAACCTGTAAGCTCAATGGTTTCAGACTGGCTAGTAGGACCCCCAGAGTACCACTCCGGTTCCTCCTCTGTGTAAGAATCATTCCTTCGTCGCTCTCCAAACACACGCTTACTTTCACCATACTCTCTCTGTGATTAAATTTAACAAGAAGTCAGCATACTAAGAATTGAAAACAAGTGTGCTAATTTGCTGCCTTGTTATAGGAGATAAGCAAAAACATCTCACCCTGAAACGTTTATCTTTGTACTCCTTTTCTCTATCCCTTCCTTCACGTGACTCTCTCAGGTCCTTTTCTCCCCCTCTGAGATCACGGTCAAACCCTCTGGCAGCTATTAACCTGCCACTTCCGATCCTACGGTTACCCATAAGACGTAGACTTTCATTTTCCTTATTGTCCAAGGGGCTTCCAGCTCGACGTGAGCTAACAGCAGCTGTAACATGGCACCCACCCCCAAAACTCCTCCTCTGTGGACTGAGGACTACATCCAAGTCATCTTCTTTCACACGTTCCCTTGGGTCTAGAGTCAACAACAAGAACACAAACATAATATAGAGTGCTAGATTTCCAGCACATGCCTTTTAAAAAAAAATATAAAATTAGAAAAATATTTCTAATAAAACCTCCAGGGAACATTAATCCACCAGAATATCATATAGGTTGGCATCACAAATAGAGAGACACAGCAGGAATTGCCATCTTATAGTCAAGAACTGTGGTGTTATAGGGATGAACTTTTTAGACCCAAAGACTGGCACCAGGGAAAAAGTTCTAGAAGCTGTAAGTCTCAGTGAGATACTGTATAAATTGCAATAAATTTCCATTTAGTACAGAGTCTCCTAACTTTGGAAGCTTACAAATAATGGTTTGTCTATGCTGTCCATAGGTTTTAAGTTTACCTAAATTAAGGCTCAACAAACTATGGTGCCAGGGAGCCACTGGAGCCTTAAATAAGGTATGGGCACCTATAGTTGATACCCATGGGTGACCACCCCCCTTAAAATGTAGTTTGGTGAAGCTTGACCCTTTCTAGCAGTGAGAGGATTTAGATTTTATTGATTTAATATATCTAGCGCTTGCTCAAAGGTGGCTAAATGTAGCCACCTATCAGCAAGCGCTACCCAGGTTTCTGAACCAAAAATGGGCCGGCTTCTAAGCTTACATTTCTGCTTTTTCAAACAGATACAAAGAAGAAAATTTGATAACAGGAGTAAATTAGAAAATTGCATGCTCTCTGAATCAGGAAAGATAAACAATTTGGGTTTACTATCACTTTAAAGATTACTAGATTCTAGTGTCTTCATTTTCTTTGCACTCAAAGCAGCAAGGATGTCCTCTTGATTCCCTCAATTCTGTAATTGCTAACCAATTACCAGTTATTTGGGATTTAATCCCTAGAGGATATGTAATAAAAATGATCCCACTTCATGAATACCGAGACTTTCAAAGCTTACACCTATATCAAGTAAAAACATGCATGGACCAACATGAGGTGGACGTGGAAAAAGGGGTTTAATAGCATTGAGACTTTCTAAACAGAAAACAAAAATTTGTGGCAATGCTGTGTATATATCAGATTGAGATAGATACAAAGGTTTCGGAAGCCTCCGAATGTGGAAGGCAGCAGTCATTCACTACCTTAGACACCGGATTTCTTCTTGTGGAAGTGCAACACACTTAGATCTGGACAAGAAAAAACTGGCTCCGAAAAGAGCTGAATGCCACCTTCGGAATGCACATGCCTATTCTATAGCACTTTAATGCCCCTATAAGTCATCCAATGATTCTCTAAAACTAATAGAATCTAAAAAAAAAACAAAAACCAACTAGGATTTTACACAGGACAGAGCACAAATTGAAATGCACAACAATCTCACCTGCTATTCTGCGTTTTAGAGACGTCCTATCTACATCAGGTTCTTTTCTCAAGCCTTCCACCGGAGAGCTACGTCCTGAGGTCGGATAAAGGGACGCATGCCACTTCTCAGGGTCCCATACACCATCACTGTATGCAAAGAGGCAACAAGTAAATGTATATGTTCTTAAAAAAGCATCATAAAAATAACTAAAATAAGGTTAACACCACACAGAACATACCTATCATATTTATCTAGAAGACATGAAGGCCTCTGTTTACAGTGTGGCAGCTCTTTTATATCCAAAAGCTCTTCCTGTAAAAGCACAATATTTTAAACATGAATTTCATTAAACAAAACAGAAACAATTCATAAACCTTTCTAAAGTTTAGAAGATGACAGCTAATTAACAACTAGGTGTTCAAACAGAACTTGGTATACCATGCAGTATATTAAAGGGACACCATAGAGAAATTTATTGTTGCATTATCGCAAAAGGGTTAAACACATAAATACACTGACAACCATGTCTCGAACAGAACAATGGCAACCTGCTTAACTGAAGTGTTTTAAACCCCTGCAATAAATTACATGTTTAAAGGGATATGAAACCCAAAAATTCTCTGATTCAGATAGAGAATATAATTTTAAATAACATTCTCAAATTTTATTGAAATATTTCAGGGTACAGAAAAAAGAAAGGAGGTGAGTTATCACAATAAATACATATTAGGGGAAAAATACATTTCTAATTATGTATCAAACCCTCCTAAAAAAGGAGGAAGTAAATAAAGGAAAAAAAAGAGGGGAAAAAAACCAAAAAAAAAAAAAAAAACCACAGCACAAATAATTGGACACCTATTGAAGCTTATTTGGTGTATAATAAAAAAAAAAAAAAAAAAAAAAAAAAAGAAAACCCCCCTCCGCTCAATTATACTTGCCAGTTAGATGAAAATAAACCGAGTTCCACTTGTTGCATAAACCAACTAGATTCCCTTAATGGGGCAATTAATTGTAATTGAGCCTCTAAGGGTAGAGTTAATATTATTTTCTCCCATTTAAGGAAACATCTTTGTATTTGATTGTCATTGGGATTTCTCAAACTGAATCGTTACAATATTATCTGATTATGAATTTTATTTACAAACTCCTTAAATTTAGGTTCCTGTGTAGTTTTCTAGTTTCCAAGGATGACATTGCGTCCAACTAGAATTACCGTATTTATAAGCCTGATGTTCTTATATGGTTCATCATGACTTAGAAGAAAGAAAATATGTCTTGGCCGGAGAATAAGACTACTAGCAAATACCTTATTTATCCAAAAGCAGACTTTACTCCAAAACTGTGAAACTTTAGGACAGGTCCAAAAGCAATGCATTTCATCTGCATCAATGAAGTTACATTTCGGACTGTTGTCTGCTTTTTTTTATACCATTTTGTCATCTTACTTGGAGTGATATATAATAAAATGTATTAATTTAAAGTGCGATTACCTCCAGTCTGTAGAGACCAGAGTTTGATCGGTTAGCTTAAAGCTTTGGAGAATATGTTCTTTAGTAAGGTTTGGAAGAATTTTGTTCCACTTCCTCACTAAATTATCAATGTGTATTAACCCATGATACTTGATAAGCATATTATAGAGAAGTGAAATAGTAACCTTCCCACAATGATAGTCTGATAATATCATCCAAACCCCCAAAAGAAAGGTTGGTCCCAGTCTCCACACGTAGTGTTCCAATCCAATGCCGAGTCTGAAGATAGGCATAGAAAGAGGTTTTTGGTAAATTGAAATTAGATCTTAACTCTGTAAAGGTCATTATCGTTAATGACTCATTTACACAAATGTCCTTTAAGTTTCTAAGACCTTTCCTGGCCCATATAGAGAAAACTTCATGCATGAGCCCAGGTGGAAAATCTGGATTCCCTAACAAAGGTAAAAACTCTGATTTACGAAAATTAACTTGAATCTCAGAGCAAACTTTTTGCCATGCCAGGATTATGTACAAAAGTGTACAAATGTGACACATTTACTGGTAATCTTGCAAATGGAATATGAATCATTGATTTAAGTGAAAATGGAGCTATCAGCTGTGATTCTAAATAATAAAAAAAAAAAAAAAAAAAAAAAGAGACATATTCCTTTTCTGATAGCCAGCCCAGCACAAATTTAGTAAGTGTGGCATAGTTGTAAAATTGAATATTGGGAAGAGCCAATCCACCATGTGTCTTAAAGAAAGATAATATAACAAGTGAAATCCTGGCTTTCTTCCCATGCCATAAAAATTTAGAAGATATTTTTTGCAAGAGATAGAGAATATGAATATATATATATATATATATATATATATATATATATATATATATATATATATATATATATATATATATATATATATATATATATATACATATACATATACATACATACACATATACACACACAATATCTTTCTTCAGAAGTAATAAAAGGTAGATTCTGAAGTAGATATAATAGTTTTGGGAATAGGATGTTTTTTATTAACATTACACGCGCCGACAATGAAATAGGAAAATTGTCCCATGCTAATAGTTTGCTCTCAAACATAGTAAAACATTTCGAGAAATTTAAGCTATCATTGTGAGGGATTCTTGCTCAAGAAAATACCTAAATACTTAATTTCCTGTACTTCTTTGAAAGGATGGAGTATGAGGTTCTTTGGTTTATAAATCCAAAGCAGCTCTGATTTCCCCCAATTAATTTTGTAACCTGAGATGGAACTAAAAATTTCAATGATCTGTAACAAATGGGGTATAGATTGTTTAGTATTACTTAAAAAAAAAAAAAAAGTAAAATGTCATCTGCAAATAGCGAAGTCACAAGATTCTTGTCTCCTAACTTAATCCCTTTTAACTCTTTACTCAGCAAAATCGCAAGAGGTTCTAGTGACAAGTTCAAGAGTAAAGGGGAAAGGGGGCAACCTTGGCGTGTACCTTGTTGCAGAATAAATCTGTTACCTCACCATTAACAATGATAGCAGAGGATGGAGCCTGATCTGATATGATAGCAACTTTCAAGTACATTAAAGGGTTTAGTAAAACTGAGGCTGTGGGTATTTTACATAAAATGGAAAATTCAAGAACAAGGGGTCATGAGCTTAAGCTAAAGGGTAGTAGATTCAGGAGTAATTTGAGGAAGCACTTCTTTACAGAAAGAGTGATTGATTTATGGAATAAACTTCCTCAAGAGGTAGTAGCAACAAACACTGTGGGGGACTTTAAAAATGCATGGGACAAGCATAGGGCTATCCTACGAACTAGATAAGTTTATACTGTTAGGTAAGGTCGGGCAGACTTGCTGGGCCTATGGCTCTTATCTGCCGTCAATATCTATTACACGTATAAATTGGTAAAAGTTTCTTGTAAACCAAATCCTTCAAGCGCACCAAACAGATGGTCCCATACTATACAGTCAAATGCTTTCTCAGCGTCAACTGTAAGTAGAGCTAAATCTGTTCTATTATGGGACTTTTTCCTTATTGATCTATTCCAAAAGTGGTCAATGACCAACATAGTTTTCCGTAAATTCTTCACCGGGTTCCTTCCCATCATGAATCCTGCTTGATCCATGTGTATTAATGATTTCAGATAATGCTTTAATTTTTAAATATTCTAATGTACTTCTATTATCTAATCTGTTTCATTCTCTTGTTATCATTTGTTGAAGGAGCAGCAATGCACTAATGGTTTCTAACTGAACACATGGGTGAGATTATATATACACACACACATTATATATATATATATATATATATATATATATACACATACATATATACACACACATACACACCAATCTACAGCTAGAACCTAGGTTATCTGCTGCCCCCGAGTTTGCCTAGATAAACCTTTCAGCAAAGGATAGCAAGAGAAGGAAGCAGATTAAATAAGTAAGTTGGAAAGTTGTACTCTATCTGAAATATGAAATAAATTTTTTGGGTTTCAGGTTCCTTTAAACAAATAATATTGGATGTTAATTTAAACAGATGTACCTGGTAGCATTGTAATCAGTGACATTTGACTGGCAGATCATGTAAGGTAACTTTGTAAACAACTGCAACATCTCCAATGTTGTATGCAGTCTAGTGTATTCAAGTGAAAGGATTTTACACTACAGTTGCTCATTTATGTTTACAGCAGACTGATCTTCTAAACGGGATAATTATTACACAGGTGTGGCTGTGGTCTAATGAATAAGAATGAAGTATAAACCTCAAACATCACCCACCTTAGTATAACAGTGCTGGGATTTGCTGCGGGTAGGTTTTCGAATGTCACCAAGATAGTCCCTGCTGTCTGTTTCTTCCTTATGATCCATGCTGAGAGGCCCAGAAAACCACTGAACACCTGACACAAACAAATTCACAAAACAAACTCCAGAGACCATCACGAGGAGAAAAATAAGACTACTAGAGGGTAAAACAGATAAATTATATGAACCCCATTGCTACTAGAAGAATTTCAAACGTAATTTTAAAACTATGTAATTATCAAACACCTACACAATGAGTTTACAGCCCTCCCTGGCAACCAGTGGGTTAATTGGAGGATACCCTTACTCTCATGAGGTAATACAAATTACCGTCCTATTAAAGACAAGGTACTGAATTAAACCAAAACACAAGCAAATCCCTAAACAGGCATATCCAAGGATGCCACATACTTAGCGGTACAACAGGAAGAGTGAGGACACTGCAATTGTAACACTACACCCAAACAAAGGGAGCCGGTACATCAACACCCAATTAAGACACAAGGCCCCAAATCAAAAGTGACCCCACCACCTGCTCAGTAAACAACAAAAACTCACCTGGGCACGCCCCCACTAACTCCCGGTTCCCCCTCCCTCTAATACCCTATGCCGCGCATTCACGCCGCCTGACGCACGGCACGCACGATTACGTACCGGCCCCGCGGCTCCCCTAGTTTGCCGCTACCCCAACACTGCTGGGAGCTCCGGGGCCCAGGTTACTCAGTGGCTTTCGGAAGACGGCACAGAATTTTGCGTTCGTCTTCCGGTCGGCGCAGGCAAGAACGGACAGCTACGTCAGAAGGACCCCGGGCGTTAAACGTCAAATGTTGACGTCACTGGGCGGTTCAGAGAGTATCACATGATATTTCTATCGGAGTTGATTGCGTGTAGTTTTCCACTTTTCTGTTGTATTTGTGTTTGTGAGAGACGTGGTTTGGGATCAGTAACAATTCAAATAAACAGTTTCCATCCCGCATATTTAAGCAGTGGCCGTGAGTCGCTGTAAAGAGCTCCCCATGTAAGGGCTTGCCTTATGAATTAAAGGGATATTAAACTGCCTGTTAATGGTTAGTATGCACCATCCTGTTGCTTGTTTTTATCTCGTGTGCTTGCAGTTTTCTTATTTAAACACTTTACAGAAGTGATGAATATTTACAGATTAGTGATGTTGCAGTTTTTCACAACTGTATTATGATATATAACAATGAACACACACACACACATATCACTATGGTTTATTAGGCAGGGGTTAAAAGCTTCTAGCCCAGATGGAAAAAGTTACTAGTCCACTCAATGTTGAAGTGATTGTAAAGTTGAATGACTTAAAGGGACAGAACATCCCAAAATTCTCTTTCAAGATTTGGATAGAACATAATTTTTAACCCCTTAGTGACCGGACCACTTTTCAATGTTCTTACCGTTAAAAGGACCAGGGCTATTTTTACATTTCTGTGATGCTTGTGTTTAGCTGTAATTTTCCTCTTACTCATTTACTGTACTCGCACATATACAGTTTTTCTCGCCAATAAATGTACGTTCTGGGGGAACTTCCGGGCGGCGGCCATGATAGGTCGTGTTGTTGTGAGCTGCTCCAGTATTCCCATATTATCTACAAATTATCTCTGGAACCAGCAGCCATCCAGGCTTTAATCAGCAGATATTTGTTTAAGGATATAAACAGCACCTAAATGATGTTCCTTTATTAGGGTTTGCTGCCAGCTTCAACAATCCGGAGCTAACTTTGAGGTTAAGGCCTCATTCTAAACCCCCCAGTGGTATACCCTTGGGATACTGCTGTTGCGTAGGGCCTGAGTCCTCTACATTCACCTAAAATTCTACACATTGCGGACTTCTTTTCAACAGTCACAACCAGTATGGAGGTACAGCTCTTCAAAGAACTTGAGAATCTCCTACACTATCATCTCACTCGAATTGACGATCATCTAAATGGCTCTATGATCGAGGGCTCACACAAAGCCTCACACACCACTTCTGATCCGGCGGCACACGCAAGCGATCCTGGGGTGAAGCCAGCTGACTTACCTTCAAACCGCTCACCACAGAGGACCCCTCCGAAAAAGGATTATCCAGTCTTGGACCCGATCGCTGAAAGCGAGAAGGAGACCATCCTCAGCCGCGATGCATCTGCAGCCGGTTCCAGCATAGCAAGCTGTGAAAGAGAGAATCCACCCAATGACCCGATACCTACTATATGGGCTACAGATAGGGAGCTCCATATGAATGGTGATTACCTAAGGTCTCGACACTCGCCACCTCCTACCTATTCTCATTGTGATATGATGGAAGCAGGCCAGCAAGCCTCCTGCAAATATGCACAGACTGCGGTCTCATGCCGGACCTCCTCTGATCAGTCTGAGCAGTCCGTTTGTAATCCAGATTCAGTAACCCAGATTGCAGAGGTACAGCATAGGTATAACACACTGTACACGGCTGGAACCACACCACCCCTTAAGGAGAGTAAAACAGACAAACAGGCCCTGATCTTACAGATCGCTGCAGAATTTGCCCATCGCCCTGTTAAAGGTACAGCAAGGAACTCAGGAGCCATTCTCATACCGGGTCGCATTGAACAGGTATGGGGTCCCATATCCCCATTAAAGTACTGCAGGGTAGAAACCCAAATCTGGGACAATAAGCATTCTCTCATATCAACCCTAGCAGCCCCCGCCGCACCAACTACCCACCAGCGGGCAACGGTATTTATAAATGCACGAAGGGAGCAGGTTCCAATCCTACATGACAGGCAGCTGAGGCATGGACACGCTTATTCACAAATGGAGCATTCTTTAGTAAAGGCTGGTGTCGGCTAAATGACTTGTTTTAATGTCGTCTAATCTGGCTATCATACTAGCCGGTTGATGTTCTGGGACATGCAATTTTCAATTCTTGCTCTACTTGCTTACACGTAAAGTTAACCTCTTGCATACTGGCATACTAACCAACAGTGAGTGCCATTGTGTGCAACATTTAACTTGGTTACATGCTGTGGTGGGACTGTTTAGATGACTGTTACAAGCGGAGCGTTATTTCAGCACTGTTTTTATGTAGTTGTTTTGTCTTTTGAACAACCCCACTTAGCACGAGTACTTTTCATATAATAGTTGGGTACCAATGTTTTGTTTGTCCCCTTAAAGGCCTCTTTCCATTCCCTTTCCCACTGTATAATATAACATTGTCCTATGATCATGCTTTGCCTTCCATTATGTTATACAAGTTTGATAACAGGTATGTAATGACGATAACAGACTGATAGGATATTTCTCTAGAGATTTTATATAATACTTATTTGAAGCTTAGCTATATCCTGAATTAGTAAATTAGAACACTTATGCCACCTGCAGTATATTACTTAGATGCTTATAACCTACGCCCTTAGTTAACAATATACTGGCGAGCATTAGTTTCAGGCACTTATAGTGTAATCTATATGAGCCCCGCGGCAACTGTGTATTAAGCCCTAATCCTTATTATTTGTTAACCCATTTAACTGCTCGTTACCTCTGGGGAGTACAGTATACCACTTATATTGGCATCCATTTCCTATTGCATGTTTGGAAGACTGGTCTCAAGGGTGTTGGATAATTTCATCTCCATGCCACTTCTATATGGTTACCCTAGAAATGTGAAATGTGTTTTTTTGTTTGTTTTTTGCTATAATGTTCTATACTTCAAAGCCAAAAGTGACTAGCGATTCAATTTTCTTGCCTCCATTGTATAGGTATATTATTCCATGGTACAAGAGTGACCTATTAATTCTAAAAGAGGCTTATATAATCATAAACATGAGGTTATAGCTATTCTTGCCACTTGTTATTATTTCATTTGGAATCTGTATATCACTGATCGTGGACTTTTTATGACTGTGCATTATATTCCAATGTTTATACTTTTCCAGTTTTGGCAATTCTTCCTATACTGTACATGTCAAGGGGCATTGTTCACGAGGTCATAGTACCTCACTGCTTTTAGCCGCTCGCTCGCTATTATATCTTCTAAAATCATAGAATACATGCGTGTGTGAAATTTGAGCAGATTAACAATAATACAGTCTCCGATATAGTAGAGACCTTTGCAGATGGTGATGTGAATGTTGGATGTTTATTAGCCAGAAGTAATATTAATGATAGCCTCCGCTATAGAAGAGGCTTACTTTAGCCAGGGGTTATGCGAGTCTCTCACTTTGTTAATTTGAATAACTGACAACTCATAATACCTCAACCTATATGTGTTTGGCAACTAAGGTGGCAACCTGATATTAGTGCTGGGTTTACTTGAATATCATAATTATAGCAATTGGTCAACAAAAAATCAACGGTACTGACATATATGTTATAATATTTATTGTATATTATCTTAAATACCTTCTTATATACATTAATGTAATGATACCCTGGTATTAACCTAAGCTACATTAATAACAGTGCAGCTTAGCATATAATTTCTTGTTACTGAGAGACATTAGGTATCGTTTTACTTCTCCGGTTGTGCTAATATGTATCAAACATACAATTGTATTTACTAGTAAGCACGCACACACCGGTCAAACCATTGAGAATACTGGGTCACAAAATACCGCATTGGTTAGACCTGTATTTTTTCTGAGCAACATAGCTGAACCTAAGATCTCAGTCATATCGCAATACATTTAATCTATTTCTGCGATATCGGGCGCTACCTTGTGCTCACTATTAGTGCACATATCACTGAACTTTATGAGACCCTAAATGCCAAAACTGAATACGTTATATATACATACTCTGGTTATTATTTCCTGAACACACCATCCAAGGGCCCACCATTTACTGTGCAACAGTTAATCTGCACATTATTAATAATCTAAGGAATCTTGTAACATTTGCCCATATCAGATATCCTTAAGAACTTTATTTGCAGAGATTACTGCAAAATTATTATTTCTGTTTCCCTCGCTATATATTGGATTCTTCTAATTAAAGACACGAGTTTGAGCTATTTTTAATCAGTGTATGTGTGAATGTTTGTCTGAGTCCTGCTGGACTTTATCTTTTGTCTCCCAATAAAGATTTTTCAGTATGAATGGTTTTCTGAGACAATTTTAACTTCATTCTAACCTCCAACTGGGTATTTGGGGTTCCATTTACCCCCTGACACAGAGCATTGCTCTCCTATATCATTTCACCACTTTGTGTTGATAATTTAAACTAGTGGGTTTTTTCAAGATATATACTTAGAGTCAGACAGGCCTAGCCCTTTTCTTGCAAGATCTCTTCTTGTCTTTGCAATTAATGGTACATCCATATGTATCCTTCCTGCCTCTCTCTTAAATTATAGGGCTAATATATTTATAATTCTCTATTATTTTTTCCCTATAATTTTTTATCCACTCTCAACCCACTAGCCCTCAGCCTCCCGTTTTCTATTTATACTGTACATGTATTTAATAACCTCAATAAAAATTAAAAAAAAAAAAATGTACGTTCTAAAGATACCATTATTTTCATCATATCTTTTAACTTACTATAAAAAAAATATGATGAAAAAAATAGAAAAAACACACACACTTTTTCATAACTTTGACCCCCAAAATCCAAAATTTTGTCCTGAGTTTAGAAATACCCAATGTTTACATGTTCTTTACTTTCTTTTTACAAGTTATAGGGCAATAAGTACAAGTAGCACTATGCTATTTCCAAAGCATTTTCCCCTTCTCAAAATTAGCTATAGTTACATTGTAACACTGATGTATGTCCGGAATCCCTGTATAACCCTTCACATGTATACAGATGAAACTCGAAAAATTAGAATATCGTGCAAAAGTTAATTTATTTCACTAATGCAACTTAAAAGGTGAAACTAATACAGGGAGTGCAGAATTATTAGGCAAGTTGTATTTTTGAGGATTAATTTTATTATTGAACAACAACCATGTTCTCAATGAACCCAAAAAACTCATTAATATCAAAGCTGAATATTTTTGGAAGTAGTTTTTAGTTTGTTTTTAGTTTTAGCTATTTTAGGGGGATATCTGTGTGTGCAGGTGACTATTACTGTGCATAATTATTAGGCAACTTAACAAAAAACAAATATATACCCATTTCAATTATTTATTTTTACCAGTGAAACCAATATAACATCTCAACATTCACAAATATACATTTCTGACATTCAAAAACAAAACAAAAACAAATCAGTGACCAATATAGCCACCTTTCTTTGCAAGGACACTCAAAAGCCTGCCATCCATGGATTCTGTGAGTGTTTTGATCTGTTCACCATCAACATTGCGTGCAGCAGCAACCACAGCCTCCCAGACACTGTTCAGAGAGGTGTACTGTTTTCCCTCCTTGTAAATCTCACATTTGATGATGGACCAAAGGTTCTCAATGGGGTTCAGATCAGGTGAACAAGGAGGCCATGTCATTAGATTTTCTTCTTTTATACCCTTTCTTGCCAGCCACGCTGTGGAGTACTTGAACGCGTGTGATGGAGCATTGTCCTGCATGAAAATCATGTTTTTCTTGAAGGATGCAGACTTCTTCCTGTACCACTGCTTGAAGAAGGTGTATTCCAAAAACTGGCAGTAGGACTGGGAGTTGAGCTTGACTCCATCCTCAACCCGAAAAAGCCCCACAAGCTCATCTTTGATGATACCAGCCCAAACCAGTACTCCACCTCCACCTTGCTGGCGTCTGAGTCGGACTGGAGCTCTCTGCCCTTTACCAATCCAGCCATGGGCCCATCCATCTGGCCCATCAAGACTCGCTCTCATTTCATCAGTCCATAAATCCTTAGAAAAATCAGTCTTGAGATATTTCTTGGCCCAGTCTTGACGTTTCAGCTTGTGTGGCTTGTTCAGTGGTGGTCGTCTTTCAGCCTTTCTTACCTTGGCCATGTCTCTGAGTATTGCACACCTTGTGCTTTTGGGCACTCCAGTGATGTTGCAGCTCTGAAATATGGCCAAACTGGTGGCAAGTGGCATCTTGGCAGCTGCACGCTTGACTTTTCTCAGTTCATGGGCAGTTATTTTGCGCCTTGGTTTTTCCACACGCTTCTTGCGACCCTGTTGACTATTTTGAATGAAACGCTTGATTGTTCGATGATCACGCTTCAGAAGCTTTGCAATTTTAAGAGTGCTGCATCCCTCTGCAAGATATCTCACTATTTTTTATTTTTCTGAGCCTGTCAAGTCCTTCTTTTGACCCATTTTGCCAAAGGAAAGGAAGTTGCCTAATAATTATGCACATCTGATATAGGGTGTTGATGTCATTAGACCACACCCCTTCTCATTACAGAGATGCACATCACCTAATATGCTTAATTGGTAGTAGGCTTTCAAGCCTATACAGCTTGGAGTAAGACAACATGCATAAAGAGGATGATGTGGTCAAAATACTCATTTGCCTAATAATTCTGCACTCCCTGTATATGAGATAGACTCATTACATGCAAAGCAAGATAGTTGAAGCCATGATTTGTCATAATTGTGATGAGTATGGCTTACAGCTCATGAAAACCCCAAATCTACAATCTCAGAAAATTAGAATATTACATGCAATCAATAAAACAAGGATTGTACATAGAACAATACCGGAACTCTGAAAAGTATAAGCATGCATACTGTTTGTACTCAGTACTTGGTTTGGGCCCTTTTTGCAGCAATTACTGCCTCAATGCGGTGTGGCATGGAAGCTATCAGCCTGTGGCACTGCTGAGGTGTTATGGAAGACCAGGAGGCTTCAATAGCGGCCTTCAGCTCTTCTGCATTGTTCGGTCTCATGTCTCTCATCTTTCTCTTGGCAATGCCCAATAGATTCTCTATGGGGTTAAGGTCAGGCGAGTTTGCTGACCAATCAAGCACACTAATCCCACGGTCACTGAACCAAGTTTTGGTGCTTTTGGCAGTGTGGGCAGGTGCCAAGTCCTGCTGGAAAATGAAGTCAGCATCCCCATAGAGCTCGTCTGCGGAAGGAAGCATGAAGTGCTCCAAAATCTCCTGGTAGACGGCTGCGTTGACCGTGGACTTAATGAAGCACAGTGGACTAACACCAGCAGATGACATGGCTCCCCAAATCAACACAGACTGTGGAAACTTCACACTGGACTTCAAGCATTTTGCAGTGTGTTCCTCTCCATTCTTCCTCCATACTCTGGGTCCTTGGTTTTCAAATGAGATGCAAAATTTGCTCTCCTCAGAAAAGAGGACTTTGGACCACTGAGCAACAGACCAGGTCTGTTTTTCTTTAGCCCAGGTAAGACGCTTCTGACGTTGTTTGTTGTTCAGGAGTGGCTTGACAAGAGGAATACGACATTTGAAGCCCATGTCCAGGATCCGTCTGTGTGTGGTGGCTCTTGATGCACTGACTCCAGCCTCAGTCCACTCCTTGTAAAAGTCCCCAACACTTTTTAAAGGCCTTTTCCTGACAATCCTCTCCAGGCTGCGGTCATCCATGCTGCTTGTGCACCTTTTTCTTCCACACTTCTCCCTTCCACATAACTTTCTATTAATGTGCTTTGATACAGCACTTTGGGAACATCCAACTTCTTTTGCAATTACCTTTTGAGGCTTTCCCTCCTTATGGAGGGTGTCAATGATGGTTTTCTGCACAACTGTCAGGTCAGCAGTCTTTCCCATGATTGTGATTCCTACTGAACCAGACTGAGAGACCATTTAAAGGCTCAGGAACCCTTTGCAGGTGTTATGGCTTAATTAGCTGATTAGAGTGGGACATTTTGAGCCTAGAATATTGCACCTTATCACAATATTCTAATTGTCTGAGATTGTGGATTTGGGGTTTTCATGAGCTGTAAGCCATAATCATCACAATTATGACAAATCACGGCTTGAACTATCTTGCTTTGCATGTAATAAGTCTATCTCATATATTAGTTTCACCTTTTAAGTTGCATTAGTGAAATAAATTAACTTTTGCACAATATTCAAATTTTTCGAGTTTCACCTGTATATTTTTTAATAGTAGACAACCCAAAGTATTGATCTAGGCCTATTTTGGTATATTTCATGCCACCATTTCACCTCCTAATGCGATCAAAAAAAAAAAAAAATGTTTACTTTTTCACAAACTTTAGGTTTCTCACTGAAATTATTTAAAAACAGCTTGTGCAATTATGGCTTCTCTGGGATCCCCTTTGTTTAGAAATAGTAGACATATTTGGCTTTGGCATTGCTTTTTGGTAATTAGAAGGCCACTAAATGTCACTGCTCACCACACTTGTATTATGCCCAGCAGAGAAGGGATTAATTAGGTAGATTGTAGGGTTAATTTTAGCTTTAGTGTAGAGATCAGCGTCCCACCTGACATATCCCACCCCCTGATCCCTCCCTGACCCCTCTCAAACAGCTCTCTTCCCTCCCTCATTCCACAATTGTCACTGCCATCTTAAGTACTGGTAGAAAGTCTGCCAGTACTAAAATAAAAAGCTTTTTTTAAAAAAAATATATATACTGCAGTGTAGGATCCCCCCTTAGCCCTAACCTCCCTGATCCCCCCCCCCCCAAACAGCTCTCTAACCCTCCCCCTCTACCTATTTCCCGCCATCTTGGGTACTGGCAGCCGTCTGCCAATACCCAGTTAGCTGTAAATTGGCTTTTTTTAATTAAAAAAAATACAAAAAAACAAACAAATTTTCTGTAGTGTAGCTGCCCCCCCTCACTAACCTACCCCCACCCCCTCCCAGATTCCGTTGACAACATTTATCCCCCCTCCTTCAACTTTACAGTTCCATAGTATAGCGGTTCTGCACGCGCTCCTGATCCTGCCCCCCTCTTCCCATGGCACCGGGTATCCTCCCTGCTGTGGGTCCCAACCACCAGCAATCGGCACCATCGCTGGCCGATGCAGAAAGGGCCACAGAGTGGCTCTCTGCATCAGTTGTTAAAAGGGTATTGCACAATGCCTTAATATTGAGGCATCGCTGCAAAACCCCAGGCATCGCTGCGAAACCCCTGAGGACTTACAGAGTATGTCTTTGGTCATTAAGTGACAGCTTTTGTAGGACGTACACTGTATGTCCTTGGTCGTTAAGGGGTTAAACAACTTTCCAATATATTTATATTATCAAATTTGCTTCATTATCTTGTTATCCTTTGCTGAAGGAACAGCATTGTACTACTGAATACATCTAGTTAGCCAATCACACAAGACAAATGTGTGCAGACACCAATCAGCAACTAGGTCCCTCTAGTGTGAGATATGTGCGTATTCTTTTTTAACAAGGGATACCAAGATAATAAAGCACATTTGAAAATAGATCATGTAATTTTAAGACATTTTTAAATTCACTTCTATCTGAATAATGCAAGTTTTGACTTCCCTATTCCTTTAAAGCCCAGTATTTAAAAATACTCTTAAAACATGGGCACCTTTAAGTCATTAAACTTTAAAATTACGCTTTTTAAAAATAATTACCTTTCTGTTACTGTAAACTTACCCCCGATCCTCCGTCCGCATCTCCTTCAGTATGGAGCAGATTGATGACGAATCCATCTTCCTCCAATTGTGTGCCCCCTTTGGTGTCCAGCTCATTAGGCACACAACGATTGGAGGAAGCAGGATCGTCATTTAAAGCTAAATACTGAAGGAGATTCGGGAGGAGGATTGGTGGTAAGTTTACAGTAACAAAAGGTAAGTATTTTAAAAAAAGAAGCGTAATTGTAAAGTTTAATGACAAAGTGCCCATGTTTTTAAGAGTATTTTTAAATACTGGGGTTTAAGTCATTCGACTTTACAATCACTTTAAAGATAGGAAAAAGTCAAATTTTTAAGTCATCAGCTGCAATTTCTAAGCTGCCCGGAACTAGTGGACTACTGGAAATTTGAAGCCGTATATGTACAGTGTATATATATATATATATATATATATATATATATATATATATATACACTGTACATATACGGCTTCAAATTTCCAGTAGTCCACTAGTTCCGGGCAGCTTAGAAATTGCAGCAGATGACTTAAAAATTTGACTTTTTCCTATCTTTAAAGTGATTGTAAAGTCGAATGACTTAAACCCCAGTATTTAAAAATACTCTTAAAAACATGGGCACTTTGTCATTAAACTTTACAATTACGCTTCTTTTTTTAAGATAGATAGATAGATACATATATACAGGAAACCCGGTTTACAATGAAAGTCAATGGGAAGTGAGGGAGTTAGGTTCCGGGCCCCTCTCAAAATTGACATAAGTAACCTATAATACATTATTTTTAAAGCTATGAAATGAAGACTATAAATGCTAAACAGCATTATAAACAGTATCAAATAATCACACCACACAGACTGTTTTATCAAACTAAGTTTAATGAAGAACAACATTTGTCTGCAAAAAGGTCTGCATTGAAACAGTAGCATACACTTTTAGCTAATATCGGGTCTGCAGCTATTCTATGCTTTCCAGTTTGGACTGATTTATAGGCACCCTCACCTCAAGCAGCTGGGATAGAAGAAGAAAGGGAAGTCTCTCTCACGGCTGCTAGATCTTGTTGCTTTAAAAGCTGCTCGATAGCTCAGCTCAGGTCTGATCTGTTCACACTGATTAATTTCAGCCTGCTTAGCTTGCATATCTTTGCTGCAACACAATTGGACAGCTCCACCTACTGACCTGCCCTTATTTTAATCAATGTGCTGCTTCTCAGTGCTTTTCAATAGCAGTCACATGACTGAAAATAAAGGGCGTTATTCTGAAACGGCTCAAATTGAACCGGTGCAAAACAAGGGCCAACTGTATGTGTGTGTGTGTGTATATATATATATATATATATTATCTATACTTATTGAGTGCTATATTGTGCTTGGTACTAAGAAAAAAGATAGAAAAGGGTGAGATGTTTTTATAATCCTGTGTTAATACATTAGAGACCAGAGGTGTGCGCGTAACAATAGGAACCATTTATTTTCACTAAGTTGAAAAGAGTATCAACAAAAATCAGTAAGTTCCCACTGCAAGAAAAATATGATAATAAAAGATTTACCTTGTTAAAATATGACCTTTATTATATGAACATAAAATAATACTTTGTTCCGTGTAGTTGTGCACAGGCTAACAATTAAAAACACTTAAACAATAAGCGAGTGTAGAATATTATTATTATGGATTTATGAATATTAGTGTATTTGATTCCTGCTTTCACAAAAATATATCATAATTAGCTAACCACGGAGCTCACAGGTTACCCCTAATATAATTCCATATACTATAATATACATGCACCAAAACAATTCTATTACTGATCTAAGCTTCTTCAATCCGGGAGCTAATTTATAGTTAACTATGCTGATGGTGATAGGATTGTGTGTGGAAAAAATAGAGGCAACTATTGCATAAAAATCACAGAAAATCACAAAAATCTCAAAGTTAATAATACAACAGCACTACAGCAAGCAAGTTAAAAGAGAGGCATAGCTTTTGCGTAGGTCCCCAGGCACGCGTTTCACCAAACGCTTCGCCAAATGCACAGTGAAACGCGTGTCGGGACATACACAAGAATTTTCATTTGCCCAATACTTTGTTTTTCAAATAGTATGTGATACTAATACTGTCCCCCAATTTAACAAATTCCATAAAGCACTTAGCTTGGGTGCTGAAATCCTCACCTGACCGTCACAGGCTAAACACACTTCTAGTAAAAATATGACATCATATGGTTAGATTACAAGTGGCATGCTAACGTTAGCAGCGTAACTTTTTTTTTTTCTTCAACAAGAAAAATACTCATTTTATTAACATGTAAACCAGGTGATCAATATATTTTAAATACACTGGATCAGCTTACAAGAGAATGAATGTAAATGTGCCACACTCATTGATATATAGTATATGTTTCTATTTCTTTCACAATAAAATGTACATAAGCATTTTGAATATTGGGCACTTGGCTGTAGAATATGTGTAAAAAAACATAACAATCCTTTTCTTTTAAGGCCTACCTGACTACCTCCATCCTCAATAAGTGCACATCACTAACAGACTTAAGTGCCATCAGAAAATGGTTATAGAGTTATTCAGAGTTTGTCAGAGGAAAGCCGAATATGTTAGTTTGAACTATTAAGCAAACTTACAACTGAAGGAAAACTACATGAGATGCAACTGCAAACCTTGAACCTGGTGAAAGCGAATTTCAGGCCATAAGCCATTCAGTGTTAGTAAAAGCAGAAACATATTTATTGCTAAAACTTTCCTCAGATGCAGTACAATCTTTAACTATATTTGACAGCTTATCCTGGCCAGACAAGGTCAAGGTGCTGATTTTTAAACATAAATATAATTACTTTTATGACAAGGTAGACCTATTAGAAACTGACTGGACTGACATGAAGCTTTCTGTTCAAAGTTGATTATCTTTCCAATAAACATTAAAAAAAAATTACCAGCAGAAAAAGAGGTTCCCTACACTATTCACTCTGATAAACTTCTATCACCTACATTCGCTTCATGTGAACGTGGCTTTAGTTTACAGAACCAAAATACTTTTTATAGATATTCAATGACTTTAGAGAATCTGGATGACCTATTAATCATTGCTGTCAATGGCCCATTAATTAAATATTTTAATCCAAGCAGAGCCATTGATAGGTGGTATTTCGCTTCAACTATTCCACTTCACCTCTTCCAATTAATTTTTAAAAGATGTTAAGGGAATTATCCTAATTTCCCATTGTTGTGCATTAGCTGTTCTGCTGTGCCAGTCCCTTCGATGGCTTCCCATACCCAGCAGAATTAACTTAAAATCTTAAAGGGATAGTAAAGTCCAAATTAGACTTTCATGATTAAGATAGATCATACAATTTGAAGCAGCTTTTCAAATTTCTTATAATATCAAATTACTTTGTTCTTTGGTATTCTTTGTAGAAGAGTATGCTCAGGACCAGCAATGCATTTCTGAAGCTAACGGAATGCATCTGCTGAGTCAATGGCAAAATGCATATATTTGCTGTCACCTATCACCAGCTAGTTGCCAGCACTGTATTGCTGATCGTAAACCTACCTCGGTATTCTCTTTAACAAAGGATATCAAGAGAATTAAAAAATGTGATAACAGTCATAAAATGGAAAATTGTCTCAACCTGCATGCTCTGTATCAGTGTTTCTCAACTCCAGTCCTTAAGTACAGCTAACGGGACACATTTTCTTAATATCTGAATTAGAGTACAGGTGAAATAATCAACTGATCTGTAACCATGGTTACTAGACATGTGCATTCGTCACTTTCGTTTAACAATGAATGCTGAATATGGCGGCTACCGGCATCCGGCTCAGAAAAGAGCCAAATTCTGCTGGTTGAGGCCTTATTCGGCATTAGTTGCTAAATGAAAATGACAAATGCACATGTCTAATAATTACTAACTTGCTCTCACATATCAGCTGATTATTTCACATGTACTCCTGTTTGATATAAAAATTAGGTGTACTTTTGAAATGGAGTTGAGAAACACTGCTGAATCATGAAAGTTTAGTTTTGACTTTACTGTCCCTTTAACCCTAAAGTTACTGTCCCTTTAACCCAGGACATACTTGAAAACAAGAGAAATCTCAATGTATCCTTCCTGGTAAAATATTTTATAAATAAATAAATAATAAATAAAAGTTCAAAGCATTACCATAAGACTCTACGCTCTGCTGCTTTCTAATGGTTCACCTACTCTCTGCGCTCATGACATGCTTCTCCATAATAATCACCTCCTTCCATACCTAAATAAAAAAATATTTTCCTTGGGCACCCTCTCAGACTGTCCCCCAATCATCATATGTTTAAACAAAAAAATTAGGCTAGGCTTGGTTTGCCTTTGACCTGGGTGTCACAATGTCTCTGTCAAGTACATTTCTTCCAGTGGCATGGAGACTCCACAAATCCATTCTAATTACTAACGGGAATTCAACTCCTGGCCACCAGGAGGAGGCAAAGACCACCCCAGCAAAAGCTTTAAGTATCCCTCCCACTTCCCATAATCCCCAGTCATTCTTTGCCTTTGTACATCATGGGAGCATGTGACATGTTCTCAGAGGGATAGGGATGAACATCTTTATTCCCTTAAAAGACGTGGCTTATATGGAGCAAATTTGCAGGTGGCCACTTGGTCCTCGTTTTCATATATTTTATAACGTTTACAACTTTGATGTTTTTGCCTCAGCTGAGGCTTCCTTTGGGAGTAGGGTTGCCAGGTGTCCGTCACAAAAATACTGAACACCTAAAAAAAAATGCAGTGGGGGGGGGGTATAGTTTGAGGTGAAATATATATATATATATATATATATATATATACACACTGTATATATGTATGTATATATATATATGCTATATATATATATATATATATATATATATATATATAGTGTGTATATATATATATATATATATATATACTAGCTATATATATATATATATATATATATACTGTATATATGCTATATATATATATATATAGTATGTATATATACAGTGTATATATATATATATATATATATATATATATATATATATATATATATATACAGTGTATATATATATATATATATATATAAAGAAAACCAGGGCATTAAATAGTGCATTTACTTATTTACTGCAGAATAAACTGTTAACAAAAAAGTTTACATTTTTTTACAGAGCAGCACAAAATATTAAAGAAAAACTTATAAACACACTATTCAGGCCCCTTAAGTACCAGAGAGAGTTGCACATCTGCTACAGCCCTCTCAAGCGCTTAGTGGGTTAAACAGTGTGTTTAATTAGACTAAAGCTAAATGAAAGTAAAAAATTATTTATGGCTTACAAGTTACAAATCACAGGGCATGGAGGTTAAGATAATCCTCACCTCTCTTCTGCCTGTGTTTAGGGAGAACGACACTGCACACTCCAACAGACTCCTCTCTTTGTGCTGCCCCTCCCCCACAGCAAACGGAGACCTGTGAATTGTAACAGGTCTCTGAAAGGGGGAGGGTTGTGCAGATCGTATCTCCCTCTTGTCAACCCCACGCAGAGAACTTAAAGAAAGCATGCAGTTCTTCACTTGCCCTGGTCAAAGTATAAGTAAATGCTACTGTAGGGGGCTATTTAAAATGTCCGGTTTTTCAATAAAAAATTTACCGGGCAGCTGGTTGAAAAAACGGACTGTCCGGTCAGATACCGGACACCTGGCAACCCTATTTGGGAGAATGGTTCTTAAGCAGTGGTGCCATTAGTTTAGGTCCGCCTGTCTTGTTTCTCCCTCTCTTTTCATTCTGTGTCCTCTAGCTTGGGTATTGGTTCCCACTAGTAACTAGAATGAATTTGTGGGCTTTCCATGCCATTGGAAAGAAAACAAAATGTATGCTTACCTGATAAATTATTTTCTTTCCTGGCATGGAGAGTCCACGGCACGCCCTTGTCTGATTCAAGTCGGCTTATTATTTTTTCTAAACTTTAGGCACCTCTATACCCTTGGTGTCATCTTCTCTTTCCGTATTCCCTCGGCTGAATGACTGGGGATTATGGGAAGTGGGAGGAATACTTAAAGCTTTTGCTGTGGTGGTCTTTGCCTCCTCCTGGTGGCCAGAAGTTGAATTCCCACTAGTAATTAGAATGGATTCATGGACTCTCCATGCCAGGAAAGAAAATAATGTATCAGGTAATCATACATTTTGTTTGTATATGGCTCTTCACTTTAAATTATGAAGGAACTTTCAGTATTTTCATTTTACAACAATATTAATTTAAGCAGCAGATGTGTACTGCTGTGCTGATGGGAATCTGACCTCTTTTCTTCCTTAGACACCATGACATCTAACTGCTCTCTCCAGTGCTTCCACTACTCTCAAAATGTGTGTGCCCATAAATTACACTATGTCAGCTGTTAATTGGTTTGAGAGCTCCTGCAGGCAAATGAGTGCCTATATGGATGTAATTCACAGGAGCACACATTTGGAGGGCAGAGGAAAGCACAAGAAGCAGACCACTGTCAGGACAATCATCAGGGAAAATTCACTATTTTGATATTGCATATTAATTACTGTACATGTGTCTGTGCTATAGTATGCAGGCGTAAAATTGATCGTGTGTATTTAATCATATATTCAGGTACACATACTACACATATATATTATTCATCAGTATTGATATGTAGCTATTAACTATTGATGCTTGTCAATATATAATTGCTTACAGGGATGTTTTTTGTACTTTACCAAATTAATTCATGTTTAGTTACTATTACATTCAAGGTCCCCAACTTACCTTTACCAGGTCAGAGGGACCCGCGCTGTGGCTGCAGCTCTCTATTTGCGCATGGCAGTGTGCTGCCTAGATTTAAAGGGCCCATGTCCCAATTATAGGAACTCCCACCTAGAGGACTCAGGTGTGGGAGTTCCTATAAAAACTCCAGTCCATCACTCTGGGCTGAGTTATTGTTCACCTACCTTGCTCACCTTGCTCCTGAGACCAAACATACTTACCTTATACCTGTGTATGCTTACCTTGCTTCTGAGACCAAAGCATACATACCTGATACCTGTGTATGCACGCCTTGCTCCTGAGACCAAGCATACTTACCTGATGCCTTTGTATGCTCACCTTGCTCCTGAGATCAAAGCATACTTACCTGATACCTGTGTATGCTCACCTTGCTCCTGAGACCAAGCATACTTACCTTATACCTGTGTATGCTCACCTTGCTCCTGAGACCAAGCATACTTACCTTGCATCTGCGTTTGCTCACCTGGTTCCTGAAAGCCAAGCAGAATAACCTGATACTGGTGTATGCTCACCTTGTTCGCAAAGCAGTGCCTGCTGTACCTATCTGATATCACGTGACAGTCTCACCAACAGTACCTGCTGGGTATCCTGTGCCTGCTGAGAAACCTGTGTCTACCATACCAGTGGCAGCCTTCATTAAACCAGTTGTCCCTGCTGTACCTATCTGATATCACGTGACAGTCTCACCAACAGTACCTGCTGGGTATCCTGTGCCTGCTGAGAAACATGTGTCTACCATACCAGTGGCAGCCTTCATTAAACCAGTTGTCCCTGCTGTACCTATCTGATATCACGTGACAGTCTCACCAACAGTACCTGCTGGGTATCCTGTGCCTGCTGAGAAACCTGTGTCTACGAAAGACTAAAGTGATTTGCATAATCTGTGATCTTTTCTTTGATCTTCAATCTGAACTATAAACTGTTCTTTTACTTATCAATCAGTAAAGCTTTCAAAAAGACTTTGATTTGTTCTGTGTATCTGTTCCTGCAATCTGAGTTCCACACACCCTAACCTCCTCACACCAACTTAGCTGCATGATTCCTATCATTATATTATTGTACATATCAAAACATATTTACAAAATACATATTTACAGCTTAGAGACGAGTGCCATCTTCAGAGGGAAAAATATTCTGACTGCTAAATCTTTTGCTCATTAACAAAAGTGTTAATTAATTTCTAATAAGTGTTAGACAATCATTTTTGTGAACCTAACCTTATCAGTTGGGGTGAAGTGAAGTTTTCCATAAAATACACACTCACCCACAAAAGGGGGGCACAAACAGGTGACACAAGAGGGGCCACACTGAACATGCACGATTATCACACCCTGTCCAGAGGAGATGGGAGGCTAATCTGACCAGACACGTCAAGATAATGGCAAGAGAGGGTCCAGGGGTATCCTAAGAGGGTCTTTTTACACTGAACCCTAGTGAAGGGTAAGTATGAAATAAACCCATATGAAACCGTTTTGTTAATATGATTGATGCTGTTTGCATTTATATTCAAAGTTTTTTTTTTATTTAATCAGATGAGTTAATCAATTCTGGTTTGCCCTTTATAGTCACAAATGTTTTTGTTAGGTAATTCCTATTAACCTAGTCTTACCTGTTAACAACAACACTGGGTCGATCAGGAATCTAATAATAATGTTATCATTTTCTTAAGGTTCTTTCTTAAAAAGGTACCAGAAAATGACACAGGATTTATCTATGGAGTTAAGAACCAACATAGGGAGACCATCAAATTGTACAGGAGCTATATTTATGACCTGCTATTAATTTGGAGAGGCAGTGAATCAAGCATTGATGATTTTGTATGCTATCTTAATGACAATTCGATAGGTCTATCCGTTTTATATGATAAAAATAACATCAAAATCAATTATTTGGATATTACCTTAATAGGGTTACCGGAGAATTGAATTATTACAGAAGCGTACAAAAAAAACCCAATTATGGGTAATACCCTCTTACATGCAAACAGTAACTATCCGAAAAGGGTCAATTTATCAGGCTCAAGAGAAATTGTAGGATTAAAGACACTTAGTTAAAGGGATACTGAATGGAAAAAAAATATTTCATGATTCAGAAATAGGATGCAATGTTAAGCAATTTTCTAATTTACTCCTATTATCAATTTGTCTGTTCTGTAGGTATCTTTATTTGAAAAAGCAGGAATAAAAAATTGGGTTCAGTTTCCCTTTAAAGGGATAGTAAACCCCAACATTTTCTTTTATGATGCAGATAGAAAATACATACAATTTTAAACAACGTTCTAGTTTAATTCTATTATCAAATTTTCTTCATTCTCTTGTTATCCATTGCTGAAGGGACAGCATTGCACTACTGACAGGAAGCTGAAAATATCTAGCCAATCACAAGAGACTAAAAGAACGAAGCACATTTGAAAATAGAAGTGAATTTAAAAGTGTCTTAAAATGACATGCTCTATCTGAATCATGCAAGTTTAATTTTGACTTTCCTATCGCTTTAAAGGGACACTGAACCCACATTTTTTTCTTTTGTGATTCAGATAGAGCATGCAATTTTAAGCAACTTTCTAATTTATTCCTATTATCAACTTTTCTTCGTTCTCTTGCTATCTTTATTTGAAAAAGAAGACATCTAAGGTTTTTTTTTGGTTTAGGACTCTGGACAGCACTTTTTGTATTGGTGATTGAATTTATCCACCAATCAGCAAGGACAACCCAGGTTGTTCACCAAAAATGGTCCGGCATCTAAACTTACATTCTTGCATTTCAAATAAAGATAGCAAGAGAATGAAGAAAATTTGATAATAGGAGATTAGAAAGTTGCTTAAAATGTCATGCTCTATCTGAATCACAAAAGAAAAAAATTTGGGTTCAGTGTCCCTTTAAGGCAAATAATTTATCGATTCAGCTGAGAGACATGTGACATCTCACACTTTTGGCAGACGAATGGTTAAAAGAGAGTGCTAGATGGCAAGTAGAAACCTTTTGAAGTACTTCTCTTGTAATGCCCCTTAACATAATAAATGTTTACATCAATATATATCAGCCTATTACATTACCAGGATGTTGCTTGCAGTACAAGCAAAGTACATCTGTTTATTACACCAGCTGCTACTGTTTTCTTATGGACCACTAGGTGGGGCAGCAGAGCTCTACACTTAGCGTTCTCGGTATCCAGGGCAACAAGCGGGAAGTGAAGCGCGGACAATTGGGGGCAGAGTAAGGAACCCGGAACATGGGATGTAACTTATGTAAGAGCACATAGAAGATGGAGAAAGCACCTAAAGGCCGGTGTGTATAAGTGTAGTATGTTGTATAACAGTTGTATATTGCATGAATTTTAGGATGCCCCAGTGGATTACAACGCTTACTTCACTGATAAAAGGAGGGAGAGACGGTGTTGTGGGAAACGGCCCTGCACCACTTTTTATACAACGGTTCTTAAAAAGTTTTGGCAATTGCAGTGAGACACGGTTCCTAAAATTTGACATCTAATTGCTTTACACAATTTTAAGAGATATGGTAGTCGAGTGCATTTCGGTTTGAAATAGAAGAATTTTTAGAGTACACTACTATAAGGTGCTTATACTAAAAGCTATCATTGTTTTAGTGCGAGCTTATACTGGATACTACTGCGGGCATGTGTGTTGGTTCTTACCCTTGCAAGCACATGCTCTGTGACAGACTGACTGGGATAGTTTTTACTAAAAGAATTTTGTGTATTCAAAAGTTATGTTTTTTTTTTTCTAATCTGAAATGAAAGCAATGTCTCTAAAAGCAGTTTTTAGACATTTGGCCTGTTGGCTTTTAAACTTATCTGAATTTTTAAATTGGTCTTTTATATAATCATATTCTTATTTTGCAAATATGCACAAATAGTGCTTTTGATTTTGTATTAATTGATATGTTTTCATTGAGTTTTACCAATACAACTAATAGTTTCAAAAAAAGAATACACATCTAGCACTCTAATCCCACACAATTATGATTAGTATAGGATGGTATACATCAACAAAAGATAAATAAAACATTAAACTTTATTGGGTATGGTTAAAAATGGAGTGCTGATCAACATATAATATCCTGGGTACAATTACACCAGGAATGCAATACTGTGCAGTGATATAGGTCAGTGTAGTAATGGGGTGAGCCGATTAGGAGACCTCTAATATATGTGGTCCCTATAGGCTAGTAGTATGACTAAGAAATCCGTTAGGGTCACAACACTCAGGTGTAATATAACTTGTATCATGTTAAGAATAAGTGCTGGAGGAGATGTACATTTTAAGCTTCCATTAAAAACTGACAAGCTGTAATTTCAATGTAGAAAAGTAGCAGGACCAGCACACACCTCAGAAGAATGTCCCTTTGTATCGATATTGAATGAATGTAGGTGCACACCTGGAGGACCTCCCTTTCTAGAGTCCCAGTGAATACTATGCAATAGAACACACAGGTAGCACACTATATGAAGCAACAGCACCTTTATTGAGCAACGTTTCGGGGCTCCTGCCCCTTTATCAAGCTTGATAAAGGGGCAGGAGCCCCGAAAAGTTGCTCAATAAAGGTGCTGTTGCTTCATATAGTGTGCTACTTGTGTGTTCCATTGCATGTAATTTCAATGTAGTCTGAGTTACAATAAGCACTACCGCTGGGGCATTTATAATATAAACTATACATAGAAATATAAGTAATATCCGGAGAAAAAAAACGTGTCCTTCATGTAACAGTCCTAAGTGGATACATTATTAATGCTTTTTTGCATTGCTAATACACGACGCTGCTGTTGTATAAAAAACAACATTTCTACATGTCTGACACTTTTAATAAAATCAGAAACAATATCTAAATGTAACACTGCTGATGATGCTATATTAATATTGCTCTGTGGAAATGTAAAGCTGTTACATTTATATTTAGAACAGCTGTTAGGGAGTCTCTATATAAAAATAGAGTGCATATAACACAAAGTGCACCTCAAGCCAGTTTATATTCCCTGTAATTTATATACTGTGATGTCCATATAGTAATATGTTACATTTGATATTTCATTTTAATACAGGACATAACAGCAAAGTATACTGACTAATGTACTAAACGATACGTATATTACCATGTGGTTGTTTATTTACTGAAACACACATAGATCTCCTGACTGCAGTTGTACATATAGAGTATTCCTAACACTTCCACAATACGTGTTACAGATTATGTTTTCGGAATCTCTGCACTAAAACTGCCCTAGGTGATAACTATCTATTAGTTGTATTGGTAAAAGTGGCTATTCACATATGTATAAGGCTAACTTTGGATCATTATAGGCCCATCCCCATCCTACTTTATATTAAGTAGTGCCATCACTCTTTTTCTTCTCTTTGCATGTTTTCATTGAGCACATGCGGAAATGTAAAGCTTTAAAATATAACTTAAAGTGACCCTGAACTCAAATTTTTTCGTTCGTGATTCAGATAGAGCATGCAATTTTAAGCAACTTTCTAATTTACTCCTATTATCAATTTTTCTTTGTTCTCTTGATATCTTTATTTGAAAAAGAAGGCATCTAAGCTTTTTTTTTATTCAGAACTCTGGACAGCACTTTTTCATTGGTGGATATATTTATCCACCAATCGGCAAGGACAACCCAGGTTGTTCACCAAAAATGGGCCGGCATCTAAACTTACATTCTTGCATTTCAAATAAAGATACCAAGAGAATGAAGAAAATTTGATAATAGGAGTAAATTAGAAAGTTGGTTAAAATTTCATGCTCTATCTGAATCCCGAAAGAAAAAAAAATTGGGTTCAGTGTCCCTTTAAAGGGACAGTTTAGTCAAAATAAAACTTTCATGATTCAGATAGGGCATGCAATTTTAAACAACTTTCAATTTTACTTTTATCATCAAATTTGCTTTGTTCTCTTGGTATTCTTTGTTGAAAGTTAAACTATCATAAACTGATTTCTAAGCCGTTGAACCACCTCTTATCTCAGTGCATTTTGACAGTTTTTCACAGTTATGTCTAAAGGAGTAGCAGCACCACTTTATCAGATTCAAAGGTTTATTGGGACATCACATAAACATATCTGCACAACCTTTCCGTCCAACCGACCTTAATCATAGTGTATAAATATGATTAAGTGGTGCTGCTACTCCTTTAGACATAACTGTATTATTTTAGGGTGAGTGCAGAACCCTGGTAGCGTGCACCTGTATGCAGGGGTGCTGGACATTTTCTGTGATAGTTTTCACAGTTAGGCACTGATATTTCATGTGTGCCATATAGATAACATTGTGCTCACTCCTGTAGAATTATTTAAGTCAGCACTGATTTGCTAAAATGTAAGTCTGTCAAACGTACTGAGATAAGGGGGCAGTCTTCATTGGCTTAGATACAAGGTAATCACAGAGGTAAAAAGTGTGGGGAATGAGTAATAAAAGGATTGTCTATCTTTTTAGACAATAACATTTTTTAAATAGACTGTCCTTTTAAAAAAATGGTCATCAGTAGCAATAGCAGCAGAAGACCATTAAAGTTATAGCCCCATACATTGGTTTGTATGTATATATATATATATATATATATATATATATATATATATATATATATATATATATATATATATATATATATACAGGGAGTGCAGAATTATTAGGCAAATGAGTATTTTGACCACATCATCCTCTTTATGCATGTTGTCTTACTCCAAGCTGTATAGGCTCGAAAGCCTACTACCAACTAAGCATATTAGGTGATGTGCATCTCTGTAATGAGAAGGGGTGTGGTCTAATGACATCAACACCCTATATCAGGTGTGCATAATTATTAGGCAACTTCCTTTCCTTTGGCAAAATGGGTCAAAAGAAGGACTTGACAGGCTCAGAAAAGTCAAAAATAGTGAGATATCTTGCAGAGGGATGCAGCACTCTTAAAATTGCAAAGCTTCTGAAGCGTGATCATCGAACAATCAAGCGTTTCATTCAAAATAGTCAACAGGGTCGCAAGAAGCGTGTGGAAAAACCAAGGCGCAAAATAACTGCCCATGAACTGAGAAAAGTCAAGCGTGCAGCTGCCAAGATGCCACTTGCCACCAGTTTGGCCATATTTCAGAGCTGCAACATCACTGGAGTGCCCAAAAGCACAAGGTGTGCAATACTCAGAGACATGGCCAAGGTAAGAAAGGCTGAAAGACGACCACCACTGAACAAGACACACAAGCTGAAACGTCAAGACTGGGCCAAGAAATATCTCAAGACTGATTTTTCTAAGGTTTTATGGACTGATGAAATGAGAGTGAGTCTTGATGGGCCAGATGGATGGGCCCGTGGCTGTATTGGTAAAGGGCAGAGAGCTCCAGTCCGACTCAGACGCCAGCAAGGTGGAGGTGGAGTACTGGTTTGGGCTGGTATCATCAAAGATGAGCTTGTGGGGTCTTTTCGGGTTGAGGATGGAGTCAAGCTCAACTCCCAGTCCTACTGCCAGTTTCTGGAAGACACCTTCTTTAAGCAGTGGTACAGGAAGAAGTCTGCATCCTTCAAGAAAAACATGATTTTCATGCAGGACAATGCTCCATCACACGCGTCCAAGTACTACACAGCGTGGCTGGCAAGAAAGGGTATAAAAGAAGAAAATCTAATGACATGGCCTCCTTGTTCACCTGATCTGAACCCCATTGAGAACCTGTGGTCCATCATCAAATGTGAGATTTACAAGGAGGGAAAACAGTACACCTCTCTGAACAGTGTCTGGGAGGCTGTGGTTGCTGCTGCACGCAATGTTGATGGTGAACAGATCAAAACACTGACAGAATCCATGGATGGCAGGCTTTTGAGTGTCCTTGTAAAGAAAGGTGGCTATATTGGTCACTGATTTGTTTTTGTTTTGTTTTTGAATGTCAGAAATGTATATTTGTGAATGTTGAGATATTATATTGGTTTCACTGGTAAAAATAAATAATTGAAATGGGTATATATTTGTTTTTTGTTAAGTTGCCTAATAATTATGCACAGTAATAGTCACCTGCACACACAGATATCCCCCTAAAATAGCTATAACTAAAAACAAACTAAAAACTACTTCCAAAACTATTCAGCTTTGATATTAATGAGTTTTTTGGGTTCATTGAGAACATGGTTGTTGTTCAATAATAAAATTAATCCTCAAAAATACAAATATATATATATATATATATATATTATATATATGTATATGTGTGTGTGTATATATATATATATATATATATATATATATATATATATATATATATATATATATATATATATATATATATATATATATATATATATATATATATATATATATATATATATAAAAAAAAAAAATTCCATTCAAATTACACACATATATATATATATATATATATATATATATATATATATATATATATATATATATATTTACAACAAACAAAACTAGAAAATTAAATGGCAAAACATATGCTAATGCCAGCATTTAAGTGCCCAATCAAATGTTAAAAAGCATGAATATTATGAGAGTAAACGTCTCTCCCCAGATAATGTAGTAATATTATATAATAATACAATGTATTATTTGATTGGGGAATTTTAATTTTAGAATTTCTGTGTTTTGGCATTTTTATTTATTAGCAAAAAACAACAAAAACTTACAAGTATATTTATTTATAAATTTCTCTAATTTCAGGAAAAATGCCACGAAATCTGGTACAGTTAGACCCCAGGACAGAGGTTTGGTTCCTGTAGTCAAAGCACCTGGCAGTTTGCGCCCTCATAATGCCCGCTCCATTCCTTACAGGGTCACCTACACTTGGAACCGGGGCGGCAGGCTGAAAGAGCTGCGAATCAGGTGAGGAATCGTTTCAATATATACTTTTTTTTTAAAGTACATTTTATATGGGATAACCGCACACCATTTCCCCATATTCATTATTTTATGGATTGTTCATCATGAGTTCTTTCACAGACAAAATGCCGTGTTTGCCATCTTATGGTAATTTATATAAAAAAAATATATTTTTATTTATATTATACATTTTTAAGAATTTTATCTTTATGGTCTTTAAATTATAGTATTTTAACATTGGTTCAGATTTACTAGATCCCGTTAACTGTATCTAATATGGGTTCATTCTAATCTAGACCCTGTACACTGTCTTCAGTTCTCTGTGAAACATTATAATTATTTTTTCATAATTATTGACCACCCCCCGAGATAATTGCCCTGTAACAGTTTTAAGGTGTTGGGGAGAAATGAGGAATTGTGCATTCGATTCTGTGAATTGCATTAGTGACTATAATACTGGTTACATTTGACATATGTAGGATTGTATGTTTTAAAGCTCTCAAACGTTAATTTCTTCTGTTAAGTGTGATCAGTCCACGGGTCATCATTACTTCTGGGATATTACTCCTCCCCAACAGGAAGTGCAAGAGGATTCACCCAGCAGAGCTGCATATAGCTCCTCCCCTCTACGTCACTCCCAGTCATTCTCTTGCACCCAACGACTAGATAGGATGTGTGAGAGGACTATGGTGATTATACTTAGTTTTATATCTTCAATCAAAAGTTTGTTATTTTAAAATAGCACCGGAGTGTGTTATTATCTCTCTGGCACAGTTTGAGGAAGAATCTACCAGAGTTTTTGTTATGATTTTAGCCGGAGTAGTTAAGATCATATTGCTGTTTCTCGGCCATCTGAGGAGAGGTAAACTTCAGATCAGGGGACAGCGGGCAGATGAATCTGCATAGAGGTATGTAGCAGTTTTTATTTTCTGACAATGGAATTGATGAGAAAATCCTGCCATACCGATATAATGTCATGTATGTATACTTTACACTTCAGTATTCTGGGGAATGGTACTTCACTAGAATTACACTGTAAGAAATACATAAAGCTGTTTAATAACTAGAGATTATGTTTAACGTTTTTGCTGGAATGTAAAATCGTTTTCATTTGCTGAGGTACTGAGTGAATAAATGTTTGGGCACTATTTTTCCACTTGGCAGTTGCTTAATCTGTTTTCTGACAGTTTCTGTTTCCCCTCACTGCTGTGTGTGAGGGGGAGGGGCCGTTTTTTGGCGCTTTTACTACGCATCAAATATTTCAGTCAGCAACTCATTGTATTCCCTGCATGATCCGGTTCATCTCTACAGAGCTCAGGGGTCTTCAAAACTTATTTTGAGGGAGGTAATTTCTCTCAGCAGAGCTGTGAGAATTATAGTTTGACTGAGATAAAAAAACGTTTATTCTGTAATTTGTTTCCTGCTTTCAGAATTTGTTATCTTTGCTAATGGGATTAAACCTTTGCTAAAGTTGTGTTGTTTACAAGGATTGAGGCTATAACTGTTTCAATTTATTAATTTTCAACTGTCATAGATCTTCTGTGCTTCTTAAAGGCACAGTACGTTTTAATATTATTCTAATTGAATTGTATTTCCAAGTTGCAAGTTTATTTGCTAGTGTGTTAAACATGTCTGATTCAGAGGATGATACCTGTGTCATTTGTTGCAATGCCAAAGTGGAGCCCAATAGAAATGTATGTACTAACTGTATTGATGCTACTTTAAATAAAAGTCAATCTGTACAAATTGAACAAATTTCACCAAACAACGAGGGGAGAGTTATGCCGACTAACTCGCCTCACGTGTCAGTACCTACATCTCCCGCTCAGAGGGAGGTGCGTGATATTGTAGCGCCGAGTACATCTGGGCGGCCATTACAAATCACATTACAGGATATGGCTACTGTTATGACTGAGGTTTTGGCTAAATTACCAGAACTAAGAGGTAAGCGTGATCACTCTGGGGTGAGAACAGAGTGCGCTGATAATATTAGGGCCATGTCAGACACTGCGTCACAGGTGGCAGAACATGAGGACGGAGAACTTCATTCTGTGGGTGACGGTTCTGATCCAAACAGACTGGATTCAGATATTTCAAATTTTAAATTTAAACTGGAAAACCTCCGTGTATTACTGGGGAGGTGTTAGCGGCTCTGAATGATTGTAACACAGTTGCAATACCAGAGAAAATGTGTAGGTTGGATAAATATTTTGCGGTACCGACGAGTACTGAGGTTTTTCCTATACCTAAGAGACTTACTGAAATTGTTACTAAGGAGTGGGATAGACCCGGTGTGCCGTTCTCACCCCCTCCGATATTTAGAAAAATGTTTCCAATAGACGCCACCACAAGGGACTTATGGCAAACGGTCCCTAAGGTGGAGGGAGCAGTTTCTACCTTAGCTAAGCGTACCACTATCCCGGTGGAGGATAGCTGTGCTTTTTCAGATCCAATGGATAAAAAGTTAGAGGGTTACCTTAAGAAAATGTTTATTCAACAAGGTTTTATATTGCAACCCCTTGCATGCATTGCGCCGATCGCGGCTGCAGCGGCATTCTGGATTGAGTCTCTGGAAGAGAACATTGGTTCAGCTACTCTGGACGACATTACGGACAGGCTTAGAGTCCTTAAACTAGCTAATTCATTCATTTCGGAGGCCGTAGTACATCTTACTAAACTTACGGCGAAGAATTCAGGATTCGCCATTCAGGCACGCAGGGCGCTGTGGCTAAAATCCTGGTCAGCTGATGTTACTTCTAAGTCTAAATTGCTTAATATACCTTTCAAAGGGCAGACCTTATTCGGGCCCGGGTTGAAAGAGATTATCGCTGACATTACAGGAGGTAAAGGCCATGCCCTGCCTCAGGACAAAGCCAAAGCCAAGACTAGACAGTCTAATTTTCGTTCCTTTCGTAATTTCAAAGCAGGAGCAGCATCAACTTCCTCTGCACCAAAACAGGAAGGAGCTGTTGCTCGCTACAGACAAGGCTGGAAACCTAACCAGTCCTGGAACAAGGGCAAGCAGACTAGGAAACCTGCTGCTGCCCCTAAAACAGCATGAATTGAGGGCCCCCGATCCGGGATCGGATCTAGTGGGGGGCAGACTTTCTCTCTTCGCCCAGGCTTGGGCAAGAGATGTTCAGGATCCCTGGGCGCTAGAGATAATATCTCAGGGATACCTTCTGGACTTCAAATACTCTCCTCCAAGAGAGAGATTTCATCTGTCAAGATTGTCAACAATCCAGACAAAGAAAGAGGCGTTTCTACGCTGCGTACAAGAGCTCTTGTTAATGGGAGTAATCCATCCAGTTCCACGATCGGAACAGGGACAGGGGTTTTACTCAAATCTGTTTGTGGTTCCCAAAAAAGAGGGAACTTTCAGACCAATCCTGGACTTAAAGATCCTAAACAAATTCCTAAGAGTTCCATCGTTCAAGATGGAGACTATTCGGACAATTTTACCTATGATCCAAGAGGGTCAGTACATGACCACTGTAGATTTAAAAGATGCTTACCTTCACATACCGATTCACAAAGATCATTATCGGTACCTAAGGTTTGCCTTCCTAGACAGGCATTACCAGTTTGTGGCTCTTCCATTCGGATTGGCTACAGCTCCAAGAATCTTCACAAAGGTTCTGGGTGCTCTTCTGGCGGTACTAAGACCGCGGGGAATCTCGGTAGCTCCATACCTAGACGACATTCTGATACAAGCTTCAAGCTTTCAAACTGCCAAGTCTCATACAGAGTTAGTGCTGGCATTTCTAAGGTCACATGGATGGAAGGTGAACGAAAAGAAAAGTTCACTCGTTCCACTCACAAGAGTTCCCTTCCTGGGGACTCTTATAGATTCTGTAGAAATGAAGATTTACCTGACAGAGGACAGGCTAACAAGACTTCAAAGTGCTTGCCGCACCCTTCATTCCATTCAACACCCGTCAGTGGCTCAATGCATGGAGGTAATCGGCTTAATGGTAGCGGCAATGGACATAGTACCCTTTGCACGCTTACACCTCAGACCACTGCAACTGTGCATGCTAAGTCAGTGGAATGGGGATTACTCAGACTTATCCCCTTCTCTGAATCTGGATCAAGAGACCAGAAATTCTCTTCTATGGTGGCTTTCTCGGCCACATCTGTCCAGGGGGATGCCATTCAGCAGACCAGACTGGACAATTGTAACAACAGACGCCAGCCTTCTAGGTTGGGGTGCCGTCTGGAATTCTCTGAAGGCTCAGGGACAATGGAGTCAGGAGGAGAGTCTCCTGCCAATAAACATTCTGGAATTGAGAGCAGTTCTCAATGCCCTCCTGGCTTGGCCCCAGTTGACAACTCGGGGGTTCATCAGGTTTCAGTCGGACAACATCACGACTGTAGCTTACATCAACCATCAGGGAGGGACAAGAAGCTCCCTAGCTATGATGGAAGTATCAAAGATAATTCGCTGGGCAGAGTCTCACTCTTGCCACCTGTCAGCAATCCACATCCCGGGAGTGGAGAACTGGGAGGCGGATTTCTTAAGTCGTCAGACTTTTCATCCGGGGGAGTGGCAACTTCATCCGGAGGTCTTTGCCCAAATACTTCGACGTTGGGGCAAACCAGAGATAGATCTCATGGCGTCTCGACAGAACGCCAAGCTTCCTCGTTACGGGTCCAGATCCAGGGATCCAGGAGCAGTCCTGATAGATGCTCTGACAGCACCTTGGGACTTCAGGATGGCTTACGTGTTTCCACCCTTCCCGTTGCTTCCTCGATTGATTGCCAGAATCAAACAAGAGAGAGCATCAGTGATTCTAATAGCACCTGCGTGGCCACGCAGGACTTGGTATGCAGACCTGGTGGACATGTCATCCTGTCCACCTTGGTCTCTACCTCTGAAACAGGACCTTCTGATACAGGGTCCCTTCAAACATCAAAATCTAACTTCTCTGAAGCTGACTGCTTGGAAATTGAACGCTTGATTTTATCAAGACGTGGGTTTTCTGAGTCAGTTATTGATACCTTAATACAGGCTAGGAAACCTGTTACCAGAAAGATTTACCATAAGATATGGCGTAAATACCTATATTGGTGTGAATCCAAAGGTTACTCTTGGAGTAAGGTTAGGATTCCTAGGATATTGTCTTTTCTACAAGAAGGTTTAGAAAAGGGTTTATCTGCTAGTTCATTAAAGGGACAGATCTCAGCTCTGTCCATTCTGTTACACAAACGTCTGTCAGAAGTTCCTGACGTCCAGGCTTTTTGTCAGGCTTTGGCCAGGATTAAGCCTGTGTTTAAAACTGTTGCTCCACCATGGAGTTTAAACCTTGTTCTTAATGTTTTACAGGGCGTTCCGTTTGAACCCCTTCATTCCATTGATATAAAGTTGTTATCTTGGAAAGTTCTATTTTTAATGGCTATTTCCTCGGCTCGAAGAGTCTCTGAATTATCAGCCTTACATTGTGATTCTCCTTATTTGATTTTTCATTCGGATAAGGTAGTCCTGCGTACTAAACCTGGGTTCTTACCTAAGGTAGTTACTAACAGGAATATCAATCAAGAGATTGTTGTTCCTTCTTTATGCCCAAATCCTTCTTCGAAGAAGGAACGTCTACTGCACAACCTGGATGTAGTCCGTGCTCTAAAATTTTACTTACAGGCAGCTAAGGAATTTCGACAAACGTCTTCTCTGTTTGTCATTTACTCTGGGCAGAGGAGAGGTCAAAAAGCTTCCGCTACCTCTCTTTCTTTTTGGCTTCGTAGCATAATTCGTTTAGCTTATGAGACTGCTGGACAGCAGCCTCCTGAAAGAATTACAGCTCATTCTACTAGAGCTGTGGCTTCCACTTGGGCCTTCAAGAATGAGGCCTCTGTTGAACAGATTTGCAAGCCTGCAACTTGGTCTTCGCTTCATACTTTTTCCAAATTTTACAAATTTGACACTTTTACTTCATCGGAGGCTATTTTTGGGAGAAAGGTTCTTCAGGCAGTGGTTCCTTCTGTATAAAGAGCCTGCCTATCCCTCCCGTCATCCGTGTACTTTTGCTTTGGTATTGGTATCCCAGAAGTAATGATGACCCGTGGACTGATCACACTTAACAGAAGAAAACATAATTTATGCTTACCTGATAAATTCCTTTCTTCTGTAGTGTGATCAGTCCACGGCCCGCCCTGTTTTTAAGGCAGGTAAATATTTTTTAATTTATACTCCAGTCACCACTTCACCCTTGGCTTTTCCTTTCTCGTTGGTCCTTGGTCGAATGACTGGGAGTGACGTAGAGGGGAGGAGCTATATGCAGCTCTGCTGGGTGAATCCTCTTGCACTTCCTGTTGGGGAGGAGTAATATCCCAGAAGTAATGATGACCCGTGGACTGATCACACTACAGAAGAAAGGAATTTATCAGGTAAGCATAAATTATGTTTTTCCCAATTGTTTTGAGAAACACTGGCCTAAACACGGTAAACAGAGGAATACACTAACCTAGATATCTAGCATTTTCCTTTCTAGTATATTTTTTTGTTTGTTGTGTGTGTTTTTCTTTCTTTTGAAATGAATGTAGCTCGCTCCCGCTACTAGACCAGAGCGGGAGCGAGTTACATTCATTTTAATGGGTGCGACCGAGCACACTGTGTCTAGACAGTGTTGCCGAGATGCGCTGTGTAAAAAACCAGACCCGCTCAGTAGAGGAAGGAGAGGCGTTCTGGTAAAATTAACTTTTACATAAAACATTTCTGCAATACTTTAATGTATACATCTGCCGGGAAGCTAATGTTATATAATTCTGCACTATGTGCAGAATTATATAACATTAGTTTGTAAGTTTACTGTCCCTTTAAAAGGATACTAAACCCAATTTTTTTCTTTCCTGATTCAGATAGAGCATGCAATTGTAAGCAACTTTCTAATTTACTCTTATCAAATTTTCTTTGATCTCATGCTATCTTTATTTAACCCCTTAAGGACCAGCGACGTACCCTGTATGTCGCTGGCCTTTTTTTGGGACGTGATTGTTTTATAGCGCGGTCTTGCCACCAGCGTTGAGACGGCTCTATTCCACAAAGCCTGCTGGAGGGAGGGCATTAATAGCGTTTTCTTGCTAGACTTGTGCTATTATGTCCTGAAAAAACTCTTAACGATCAGTGACATACAGGGTACATTGTGGTCATTAAGGGGTTAAAAACAGAAATGTAAGCTTAGTAGACGGCCCATTTTTGGTTGAGAACCTGGGTTATGCTTGCTTATTGGTGGCTTAAATGTTTCTTTATTTAAAAAGCAGGAATGTAAAGCTTACGAGCCGGCCCATTTTAAGTTCAGCACCCTGGATAGCGCTTCCTTATTGGTGGCTACATTTTAAGCCACCAATAAGCAAGCATAACCCAGGTTCTCAACCAAAAATTGGCCGGCTCCTAAGCTTACATTCCTGCTTTTAAATAAAGATAGCAAGAGAACAAAGAAAAATTGATAATAGGAGTAAATTAGAAAGTTGCTTAAAATTGCCTGCTCTATCAGAATCATGAAGAATAAATTTGGGTTGAGTGTCCCTCTATCCCTGTAGAAGTAAAGCTGTTTTTCAAGCTTTTAGACTTTTTTCAAAAGTGTTATGTGTTGAGACGGAGGTTTTATAAGATCATCATCCAAGAACTTCTAGCTTTTATGGGTAATTAGTGGAATAGGTAAATCAATTGGACAGTGTAGTGATTCTTTTAAAGTTTTTTTTTTTTCAATTTGGGTTTACATCATAATCTCCTGCAGCATTGCATTGTGGTCCTCTGCTTGCCATATATAGTTAGTGGCCCCTAGTCAGTATAAAGGTTATTGTAGTCTCACACAATAAGTTACAAATCCTCTGTAAACTACCAAACAGAGAACAAAGTCTCACTCGTCTGTGGCAAAATGCCAGACCTTAATTTCTGTCTTTTTCTTCTTCCAGACATCTGGCCAGGAAGTTCTTTCATCTGTGGGTGAGAAACACATTTGGAAGAGTTCTTCTGTCTACAGCTAGGTAATATAGAAGATGCAATAATCTTCTTCTTTCTTCTTCTTCCCAGCAAAACATATGTCATTCAGTTTTGTGTCTACCATTCTTTAATCATTCCAGGAGCAGTAAACACCATGTAATTACATTTGTTTTTTCAGGCTATAAACATAACATACTCGCTGATTTTTAAAATATATTGAATACAATATCACCTTGTTTGCTGCAGTTGTTTTTTAATAACCAAACTCCAGCCACCACTTGACTTAAAGGGACACTGAACCCAATTTTTTTCTTTCGTGATTCAGATAGAGCATGAAATTTTAAGCAACTTTCTAATTTACTCCTATTATCAAATTTTCTTTATTTGAAATGCAAGAAGGTAAGTTTAGATGCCGGCCCATTTTTGGTGAACAACCTGGGTTGTCCTTGCTGATTGGTGGATAAATATATCCACCAATGAAAAAGTGCTGTCCAGAGTTCTGAACCAAGAAAAAAAGCATAGATGCCTTCTTTTTCAAATAAAGATAGCAAGAGAACAAAGAAAAATTAATAGGAGTAAATTAGAAAGTTACTTAAAATTGCTATTGCTCTATCTGAATCACAAAAGAAAAAAATTTGGGTTCAGTGTCCCTTTAATTGGGGTAGCTGACCCCGACATATTATTGGAGTAGATGAGGCTATCCACAGCCATTATTTTAGCAAACAACATTTTTTTTGCAATTCCTTATCTTGTTCCTGTGATGCTAATTCGGAAAATATATGGTGTAGGGTTATACTTGTGTACTTAATATATTCATGCACCTCCCTCTAATGATGGCTGCTGCAATTTTGGAACCTAGTTTTCACTTCAAGTATCTGTAGAATAGTTGCTGAGCAGGTGCAAACACATGCAGTGAACGCTGGATGTTAACATGGCATAACCCATGACTATAGGGAGGCAGGGAATAACCTCAATACTATGCTTATAAAATGTATTTAATGTCCCTTTAATTATAGGAAAAGGGAGCAAAATAATAAAAGTATATTTTATATTGCAATCCCAAAGTGTTTACTGTCTCTGTAATTGCTTACTTTATGCAACTGTAGCTTTTCACACCTGGTTCATTTTTCTCTGTTTCTCTGATATCTGAAGATACATTTCTTGTCAGGAACTTCTATTTTTATTTCAATTTTTTTCATTTTTTTCTACTTTCTTTATATGCATTATTCATTTACATTACAATGTTCTCCTGCATGTTAATTGTTCAACTCTTTCAAAAATATTCATTGTGTGCCCATCTTAAAGGAATAGAAAAGTCAAAATTGAAATATGTGGGTGCATTTCGATTGTTAAAATAAATTTTTGCAGTATATTTCCATCCGCAAAAAATGCTTGTAGTAAAAGTTATTACTGTTTTTCGGTGGCATACAGGCATATGCTTTGGGGGCCCGTGCACCCGCATTCAAACAATGCACCTGAGAGAGTCAGCAGTGGCTTATATGACACAAATTAAAGGGACATTATACACTAGAGTTTTCTTTTCATAAATGTTTTGTAGATGGTCTATTTATATAGCCCATTTTGGGGTGTTTTTGTAAAAATGTATAGTTGTGCTTATTTTTAAATAACATTCTGTGGATTTTCAGACTCCTAACCAAGCCCCAAAGTTTTAGATGCATACTGATGTATAAAGACTTTAGACTGCTTCCATTTGTGTAATGGGTCTTTTCATATGCAGGGGAGAGGGGTGGTCTGCTATCAGCCCCTTTCAATGGGTGTCCCAGGCTTATCTCATTAACAGTGTTAAATTGGGAGCTTATAAGTAAGTTTTTAAAAGGTTTTACACTGGATTTTTATATTAGTATCTGTGCATATTATTCTTTATAGTAGTGTCTATTACATGCAGTTAAATAAAAAATGGTGTATACTGCCCCTTTAAGTCTTCACTAATGAAATACACACTACTGCCAGCTCTGAGCAGACTTGGTGTTTTACCCTGGTGCTCTAGTCACACGTAGCATATGTGCGACAGTAATCACCTTGTAATTACAAGACATTTCTGTTGTGTTGCTGGGAATAACATATCAGCCAAGTCTAAATGTTTTGTTAGAACAATTAATATTTGCCTTATTTGGAGGAGCCAAGTCATTAAAGAGTCATTATAGTAAAAAAATCTGTTAGAGCATGACATTTTAAGACCATCGACCCTGCAGAGGTGGGGTTAAACACACAGTAGAAATACCGCTCAGTTCTCATGGTGCACTGCTGGTCCTGAGCGGAAAACTAGTTGTACGTCTGAGTCCCGTGACTAGCACTGCTGATAGGATCAGCGGCGAGTTCCACTCAGGACCAACTGCACCGTGAGTCCCGAGCGGTATTTCTACTGTATGTTTAAAGTAATGGTAAATCCAAGCGTTTAACAAACGCAAGGATTTACCATCACAAAAAATAAATTTTAGTTTCTGTCATCAATTACTAAAAAATGAGTGCTAAACTCACCCTTTCAATGAGGTGATGTTTCCACCTCTAAATCGCCTCATTGGTAAAGGAGCACTGTGCTGTGGGCAGCCAGAAGCGCTGATTTTAGCGATTATACTTCAGCACAGAAAGGGTGTATTTAGCACCTGTTTTTTAGTAATTGACAGAAACTAGAGTTTATTTTTAGTGATGGTAAATCCTAGCGTTTTTTAAACACTTGGATTTACCATCACTTTAACCCCATTGCAGGGGTTAAATACACAGTACTGCAGGGTCAATAGATTTTAAAATTACATGCCCTTACGAATTAGAAGATGTAATTTTTCAATTATAATGGCCCTTTAAAGGGACAGTAAACAGCTTGTAATTACAAGACATATCTGTTGTGTTGCTATAGAATGACATATCAGCCAAATCTCAACATTTTGAAAACAAATTAACATCCTTTTTACTCCAGTTATTTTTTAATAGCCAAACTCCACCCACCATTTGTGTTATTTGGAGCAGCCAATCTGGGCTTTAGTCTGCAGACAACATGGCAAGTCCCGGTCATAAAGTTAGCATAAAGGGAATTGTTTAGCAGTTATCTGATAAAGCCTGTTAGGGACAGATGTATAGCAGGGTTAGCCTTGATAAGTCAGCAGGGTGCATTTTAATTTCTGAGAATTAGAAATTGCTCAATTATCAGAGCTACATTATATGAAAAGGGGCAAAATAAATCATTAAAATATATTGCAAAGTTGTTTCATTGTGTATAAATATATTTTTTTATATGAAACATATTAAGGTGCTTACTGTTCCTTAACCCCTTGAGCAAAATAGACATAAGTGCATTATCCAGTGTACCGTGTTGACATAGTACCTATGTACAGCATAGAAGTGCATGCTGTGCTCCCCGTATTCAGCTTAGATAGCGGAGAATGCAGCTGGGGGCAGAAGACACCTGTCTTCATATGGTAAGGGAACACTGATTTAGCGCTACAGAATTTTGCAGCGCTGTACAAATTAATGATGATGATAATAATAATATATGAAGGCGGATCGCTGACTGGCTGTCGGTAAGAAATATGGTGAGGTACTGTGCAAGGGGTTACGGTTAGAGAGCTGTTTGGGGGGGGGGATCAGGTAGGTGGGAGGGTGAGGAGGGATCTACACTACATAAATAAAAAAATAAATAAATATTTTTTTAAATAAATAAAAGTCCTAAACTGCATACTGGCAGACTATCTATTAGTATTTAAGATGGTGGTGACCAGTGGGAAGAGAGCTGTTTGGGAGGGATCAGGAGGTGGGAGATGTCAGGTGGGATGGTAATACCTACACTAGACTAGGGGTTTTTAAACCTGTCCCCAGGCCTCCCTAACAGGCCAGATTTTCTGGATATCAGAACTGGAGCAGAGTTGAAATCAGCTGATTAGTAAACATGGTTATTAACCCGCTCTCATACAAGATAATCCTGAAAATCTGACCGGTTAGGGAGGCTTGAGGACGTGTTTGAAAATATTAACCTTGCAAACTAACTGATTAACCCCTTCACTTCTGGGAATTTCAGAAGTGTGTTGTGCGCAGATGCATTTAACGCTAATTGCCAAAAAAACAATGGCAAAGCCATACCTGTCTGCTATTTCTGAACAAAGGGGACTCCAGAGAAACTTTTACAACTATTTGTCTTATGACTGCAGTAGTTGTGTGTAAATAATTTCAGTGAGAAACCCTAAGCTTGCAAAAAACGTAACCATTGTTTTATATATTTAGTATTTAGCTGCCTAATAGGGGCATGAAATATACCAAAATGGGCCAGGATCAATATTTTGGGTTGTCTACTTTAAAAAATAAATATAGTTTTCATAGGTATATTAAAAAAACAAACAAAGGTTCTATTTCTGTTTAAACGGAGTGATTGCAAAAATGCTAAGAATTCCTATTAGTGAAGGTGTTAAAATATCCATTTCTTTATGAGCAAATTAATTTAGAATTATTATTAGAAACCAAAGTAACTAAAAGGTATGTTTCTTCAGTAACATGTGTTTTATGATTTTTCCTTTGAAGAAGAAAAAAATGTCTTGTGCTTACAGGCATCATCATAATCGCAGGGTTTTGCGTCTCTGCTTTGGTATCTGGAAAGAGGAGTGGTGGATATTGCGTAAAGAATGGAAACTGAGTATCCGAGCTGACTGCCACCACAGGTTAGAGAGGACGATGTATTCCTGGATTTCCAAAAGAGAGCTTTATTTTTAATTTTTTTATTTTTTAAATATGGATGTCCTTGTGCTGTAAAATTAACATTTGGTCTTATGCTTTTTCTTTAACATGTTTAATCCGTCATATTCATAATAAAATTGTTGTTTAATGTCCCTTTAAATACTGCAGGTTATTTTTATATTTTCTAGGAAAATAATATAAATGCTCTTTATACAAAAACTTGGGTGTAAGAGAGGCGCTGTATGAACAGCTGAGAGAACCAACAATAGCTAAAAAAGTTTAAATAAAAATATCTCAATATGTATAATACAGTGTATCGTAAAATTAGATATATATCAATATGTATAATAAACAAACATAGAAAGGGATGATATAAGCTAGTTTAATAAAAAACAATAATAAATAACAATAGTAAGTTGTGGCCACAACTAAATAAAATGATGAAGAAAAATTAGCAGCATAGATTTACAATTCACAAATCAAAACGCTATTAATTAACTATGACGGTTCAGCGATGTAATATCACTTAGATAAGGTGCAATACTAAGCCTCCTGTAAGTAAATAAAACTGAAATAGTTGGCTTGTAATTTCTCCGATAATGTCCGTATGTGATTTAAAACTGGTGAGTTAGGGTATCCTTTGTGAATGAAATAGTCCCATTGAAAGTGTGTAGGCAAATTCCTATTGCGTGTACTGAGTTGAGCTTCGTGAGTTGAAGTGAGTGAGAGACAGGGCAATCAGCTGTTTTGCCGTACTGTGTTAAAGTGCAAGTGATAGATAGTTCTTTGTTAAGTGAACTGGTAGATACGTGAAACGCGTAGATAGGAAGCTGTGGAGTCTGTTTACACTTTCCATTGTCACCCATCATCTATCGATAGTACCCAGGAAAGATCCAGGAGGATCCAGGAAGATCAAGGAGACCATTGTCCATTCTTTCAACGGAACAGCCGAACGGCAACTAGAAAGGATTCAGTGCTGTTACAAGACAGTGAAGCAGCTGTGAGTACTTCCGCCACGCATTTACACACATACGCTGGCCAGGGAGCGCAGCTAATAAGCCTGTCATACAGCTGAAGATTCACATTGAACATTTTATAAATATCACATTGATAAAATATTCTTAAATAAGAAAATTTGTCACTTTTTTGCAAAGAAGTTAATTCAAAGAAATTCACGTATCTACCAGTTCACTTAACAAAGAACTATCTATCACTTGCACTTTAACACAGTACGGCAAAACAGCTGATTGCCCTATCTCTCACTCACTTCAACTCACGAAGCTCAACTCAGTACACGCAATAGGAATTTGCCTACACACTTTCAATGGGACTATTTCATTCACAAAGGATACCCTAACTCACCAGTTTTAAATCACATACGGATATTATCGGAGAAATTACAAGCCAACTATTTCAGTTTTATTTACTTACAGGAGGCTTAGTATTGCACCTTATCTAAGTGATATTACATCGCTGAACCGTCATAGTTAATTAATAGCGTTTTGATTTGTGAATTGTAAATCTATGCTGCTAATTTTTCTTCATCATTTTATTTAGTTGTGGCCACAACTTACTATTGTTATTTATTATTGTTTTTTATTAAACTAGCTTATATCATCCCTTTCTATGTTTGTTTATTATACATATTGATATATATCTAATTTTACGATACACTGTATTATACATATTGAGATATTTTTATTTAAACTTTTTTAGCTATTGTTGGTTCTCTCAGCTGTTCATACAGCGCCTCTCTTACACCCAAGTTTTTGTATTCTTTATTGGACTGAGTAGGGAGATATCAGTCTTATTTAGAGAGTCTAAGAGGGTTAGACTTAGTCCAGACTCTTGTTTTTTGATAAATGCTCTTTATATTCTGTAAAAATAAGACTGTTTTTAAATATTATTTTGACAAAAAATAAAAGTCTTGTGTAATTTTTAATATATGCTTTCAATTTACAGGTATGTTCTGTATAATGTGTGTTTTCTGGCCTGGAGAAGTTATCTTCTCATTCAGCACAAGAAGAAACAAAAGCACAATATTGCAGAGAATCATGGTGAGGAATTATCATTAAGATCGAAATCAGAGAAAATGATTGTGAGAGTATTGGTGAACTTGTTATTTTGTTTAGTTTCTCAGGGAAGCAGAGTTAAATGGACTTTTATTTTTTTAATCAGCTCATTGCAGCTGCACACCACACTTTTATTATTCCCAGCAGTGAAGGGGTTAATCAGGTAGCTTGTAAGGTTAAAGGGACAGTACACTGTAAAATTGCTTTTATATGAAATTATTTTCAATGACTTGTTATACCAGCTGGCAGAGTATAACATTTATGAGAAATTGTATTTTTCGATTTATTTGTATATGAAGTAGCTGGTTTTGTGCTTTGAAACCACAGCCTATTACAATGGGTTGAGCTTCAGGTAATATCAGATCTCATTATGTTATCACTTTGTGTACACAGACTTGCTTCTTTATCTTATATTTGTCTAGTAAACCAAAGCTCAACACATAGAGAGTACAATAGAAAATTATCATTTTATTACTTAACTATCATGCCCCCCACTGAGAGTGTAATCTCTTCTGTTGGCTGTGTTTACTTAGGCTTGTCAATAGCATATACTCCAGTATAGAAACTTTCAGTATAGGTTGGGATACCACAGGCTAAATAATCTATTTCAAAAGCCAAAATAGGGGTAAAGGAGCTAATTGTGAACAATTTAAAACACTCCAGCAGGTAAAATGAATCACTGTGAACAATTTAAAGGGGAGAAATTTTTTGGGTGAACTGTCCCTTTAATTTTAGCTTTAGTGTAGAGATTACCCTCCCACCTGACACTTCCCACCCCCTGATCCCTCCCAAACAGCTCTCTTCCCTCCCTCACCCCACACTGGTCACCCCGGTCTGCCAGTATGTGGTTTTAGTCCTTTTTTTTGTTTATTGGGATTTTGTTAGTTTTTCAGGGAAGCTAAATGGACTTTTATTTTGTTAATCTTTGTTTCATCCAAAACAACATTTTACAGGTTTTTGATAAACAAAACAATGTTTCTTGGGTTGTGGGGAGCGTTGCTGTCACCGATAGAATTGTGAGTGTAGGTTCTTCAGTCAGTGACTCTATCCCGTTAGCAAGTTCTGGACTTTTGTTAAAATTTTAAATTAGTCACATTTAACATAGCTTTTTCATGCTAACATATTTTTAGCATACATAAGTGGTGTTTTTGGTTTTTGTTGAAATATCCCTTTAAAAGTGAAATTGCTCATCAGGGTAACGTTCTCTTCCTTGTTCATTAACCCTTTTTGCATTATATTTGCTACTTGCAGTAAAGAGACGGATCTTGTGTCGTACATGGCAGCAATGGATGGTCTATGTGAAGATCTGTCGTATTAAGCAGCACATGCTGTCGGAGGCTCTAGAGTTCAGGGAACAGAAATACTTGAGGTGTGTTAGTAAAATCGCAAAACTATTATGATCAGCTAACGCCTCTCCCTATTGTAAGTCAGATTGTATTGATTGTTATCACCACTTCTTTACAGAAATGCTTTGCACTTGTGGGCAGTTCAGTTGCAGCGAAGACACACAGTCCGTGAGATGGAAGATCTGGCTCTGAAACACTGGGCTTTCAGCCTACAGATTAGGGTAATCAAAAAGTGACAGATATAGCAGGCCGTTTTATTTTCTGTTATTAACCTATATCAGACTTTTAACCCCTTAAAGGGACATGAAACCCAAACATTTTCTTTCATGATTTAGATAGAGAATACCATTTTCCAATTTACCTCTATTATCTAATTAGTTTCATTCTTTAAATATCCTTTGTTGAAGAAATACCAATGCACATGGGTGAGCCAATCACACAAGGCATCTATGTGCAGCCACCAATCAGCAGCTACTGAGCCTATTTAGAAATGCTTTTAACAAAGGATACCAAGTGAATGAAGCAAATTAGACAATAGAAGTAAATGGGAAAGTTGCATGCTCTTTCTAAATCACAAAAGAAAAAATGTGGGTTTCATGTCCGGGACCTGCCTTTTCAGACTAAAACTTCCCCAAAAGACCAGCGCATTTTTAGCATTTTTGCCATCACTCCATTAAAACAGAAGTAGAGCCAAATGCGATCAAATAAATAAAAAAAATAATTAACTTTTTCACAAACTTTAGGTTTCTCACTGAAATTATTTACATACCGCTTGTGCAACAATGACACAAGTGGTTGTAAAAACTTCTCTGGGATCCCCTTTGTTTAGAAATAGCAGACATATATGGCTTTGCCATGGCCTTCCATTTACCAAAAAGCAACTAATTGCAGCTGCACACCACACTTTTATTATTCCCAACAGTGAAGGGGTTAATAAGGTAGCTTCTAAGGTTAATTTTAGCTTTAGTGTAGAGATTACCCTCCCAAATGACACTTCCCACCCCCTGATCCCTCCCAAACAGCTCTCTTCCCTCCCTCACCCCCCACTGGTCACCCCCATCTTTGTTTTTTTTTATGTAATTTTTTTTCTTTTTCAGTGTATGATTACCCCTTTACCTTCTCACCTCCCTGATTCCTCCCAAAAAGCTCTCTAACCCTCCTCCTCTAACTAGTTTCTGCCATCTTAGGTACTGGCTGCTGTCTGCCACTACCCAGTTTTCTATCATTTTTCTTTTTTATTTAATAAAAAAAACAAAAACATTTTTTTTCTGTAGTGTAGCTGCCCTCCCTACCCCTTCAGCGATGGGTCTCCCACCGCTACCTGTCTCACTCTGCAACGGTCTCTCTGCAAATCTATTTCTGCACTGCCCCACTCGTGAGGCATGCAGAAATGGCACAATCTCGCCACTGTTAGCGAGATCGTGGTAAAAAGAGGACCAGGACAGCAGCTTTTTACATTGATTGTCCATCAAATGTGCTTTGTTCTCTTGGTATTCCTTGTTGAATGCTAAATCTAGGTAGACTCATATGCTACTTTCTAAGCCTTTAAAGGTTGTCTTTTATCTCAGTGCATTTTGACAGTTTTCACAGTTAGACACTGCTAGTTCATGTGTGCCATATACATAACATTGTGCTCACTCCAGTGTTATTTATGAGTCAGCACTGGCTAAAATGCATGTCTGTGAAACGAACTGAGATAAGGGGTCAGTTTGCAGAGGCTTAGATACAAGGTAATCACAGAGGTAAAAAGTGTATTAATTTAACAGTGTTTGTTATGCAAAGCTGGGTAATAAAGGGGTTATCTATCTTTTTAAACAATAAAACATTTGAAGTAGACCGTCCCTTTAAAGGACCAGTCACTACAGTAGATTTGCATAATCAACAAATGCATGATAAGAAGACAATGCAATAGCACTTAGTCTGAACTTCAAATGAGTTGTAGATTTTTGTTAAATAAATTGCAAAGTTATGTCTGTTTCCACTCCCCCTGTATCATGTGACAGCCATCAGCCAATCACAAATGCATATACGTATATGCAGTGAATTCTTGCACATGCTCAGTAGGAGTTGGTGACTCAAAAAGTGTAAATATAAAAAGACTGTGCACATTTTGTTAATTGAAGTAATTGGAAAGTTGTTTAAAATTGCATGATGTATCTGAATCTTGAAGTTTAATTTTGACTTGAGTGTTCCTTTAATGCCATGTCTCCTTTGTGACAGGCATCCTTTTCTCTCTAACCATACCTATAATTGTTTCTCTTGCCCATTTGTCTGTCCCATTACCAGACTTGATTCTAGGTCCCCTTCTCATTTTCAGTCATGCTGATGACATCCAATTCTACCTCTCTGGCCCACACTTCTGTTTGTTTGTGTAACCAGCTTTGGATCCGGTTTGTTGTTCCAGAAGTCCTCTTGCTATATAAACATTTTCAGAAGTGGTCTTCTTCACTTCCTCTCTACACCCACTCTTGCCGTCTCTCGTGTCTCATACAGTGCTCTTTCAAGACTAGAGTTGTCCTTTCTGTTCTCATCATTTTCTAGGCATGGCTGCAGTGGAGGGACTTTTTCCTTCAGACTGAAGAGGACAAGCAAAAGGAAGCTCATGCAGTGAAACATCACTGGTGCAGTAAGCTAAAGGCATCGCTGCAAGCCTGGCTGTCTTACGTACATTATCGCCAGGAAAAGCAGAAGCAACACAGTGAGTAAGGAGCTGATGCACCTATGACAAGATGCTTCTACTTTGGTTATACCTAACGTAAGCTCACTCGGACACTGTTCATTCTAAGCCTGACTTCAGTCTGCTGTGTTCTATTTAAAGGGACAGTATACACTCATTTTCATATAACTGCATGTAATAGACACTACTATAAAGAATAAGATGCACAGATACTGATATAAAAATCCAGTATAAAACTGTTTAAAAACTTACTTAGAAGCTGTCACTTTGGCTCTGTTGAAAAGGTAGCTGGAAAGCCCACTGCAAGTGGGAAATAAGACACTCCCCCCCCCCTCCCCCTTCTTTTGCATATGAAAAGACCTTTTACACAAACAGGAGCAAGCTGGAGAAGGTAGCTGACGGTATTCAAATAAAACTTTGGGGCTTGGTTAGGAGTTTGAAAATCAGAGCAATGATATTTAAAAATAAGCAAAACTATACATTTATTTAAAAAAAAACCTTTATGGGCTATATAAATAGATCATCTACAAAACATTTATGCAAAGAAAAAAATGAGTGTATAATGTCCCTTTAACTACGTTATACTTCCATGTTTAGTGTCTTGTCAGTTATTTTTACTTTTAGATAAATTTGTAGTTATACCAGACACATTCAGCTCATAGTATTAGAAAGACAAATACAATAATATCACTTTTTTTTATAAAATATGCTTGCATTTTCTTATTTAATTTTTATTTAAAGTCACAGTATGATAAAAAAAACACATATTTACACTGAGTAGATTTACTAATAATATATATATTGGAAACACACTAAGTATTTAAATCTATAAGAATGAGTAAAATAAGCACAAAATATATAACAATAAAATAGGTGGCATTTGTGATAATAAAATCTCACAGAATTGCTTGGTTTCTTATATTTCTATAGAGCTGGCTTTACTTTTATATCATCAACACCTTGCCCAGAGATATTTCTCAGAGTGGCACAGCAGCTTTGAGAGAGTTCGGAGTGTGCAAGCAGTGGAGGAACATTGCAGAGGATTGGCTACTCGCTGTGTCCTCCGTAGAACATTTATTCACTGGAAACATTGTATCCTTTTGTGTATTGCAGCTAAATCCAGTTTGCCCAAAAGGTAGATCAGTAAGTGCTAACCAGTAGATTACAAGACTGTTGTGTCAGTTTTCAACCACAAAATGGAAAGTAGCTGGGTGCGGCCAGGTTTTTTTTCTCTAATATTATATAATTTAACATGTATTTATTAATAATATGTGCAATAAAAATTTTACATTTTTAATATTAGCTAATTCTAGCTTAATATTGGCTAAAATTTCAGCTGGGTGGTGCTCCTGCTAAAAAGGTCCTGGGGAGAACACTGGTTTTCATTTCTTTCTCAGCCAGTAGTGACAGTATAGGATCAAGTTAAGTTAAAAATGTGTGTGCAAATCTATGTTCGACAAAAAAGGTTATTTAGCACAATAGTAGTAGTCCCTTTGCTGAATGAAGATTAAATGTATGTGCAAGCTTGGTTTTCTAAAGCTTTGTACATGAATAAGACACATTGGAGAGATATAGGGCTGAGAAACAGAATAAAAAAGCATCAGCCATTGATATCCTTAACTCAAACGTAGATGTGCTGAAGCGTTCTGGGAAGACTCATTTACAGATATTGGCGCAGGCACATTACAGACGTCATCTACTGGTAATATTTTTAGGGTTTGGTCAGTGTGAGCTTTGCTTCATGAGATAATCACTGAAGAGACAGTGAAATGATTTAAATATTTTTCCTAAATCTCCCTGTATTTAAATTATGAGATATAAAAATCCTCAATTTCCTTTGCAGAAGTTTGGCATGGGTGCCTTAAAAAAGAACACCAGGTATTCTCAGACATGCCATCAAAGGCGGCTTCAGGCTGTTCAACAGTACCGTGTTACAGTAAGTAAAGAAATCCACACTGATATTTATGTAGCTGATTATTCCCAATTCTCTCCCTTGAGCTATTCCTGACTGGTTTAGTCACGTCTGCCTATTCAGATCATTCAGAACTTACCGTACTGTTCCACATATTGTAGCTAGACTACTGGGCAGTTTTGATTTAGCCAAATTTTTAACCAATGTTTGTTTATATTTTGTATGCTAATATAGTAATGGATCTCTACATAGAGACCCGCAGCCTATCATGCACAGAGTCCTGTGTAAACTATTGTTCAAATAGCATATAAAATAAATAGGAGAAATAATGATACATATTTTATTGTATATCTATATATCCATATTTATCTGTAAATCTATATAAAATTTAACAGCAAAAACTATTTTCACAGAGTGCCCACAAAGCTGCCAACAGTGAGACAGAAAAAAATAAGTTTGTGTGATATTTGTAAAATGTAATTTGTTTGTGGGTTTTTGGTTCAAATTGCTTTTCGTCTGTCATTATCTGTTTTTAAATAAATTACAAAGGTGTGTACTTTATAATTAATACACACGGGAGACACACACACATTAATATATATGATATATTTATAGTTGTATTTAATAATTTCAGTTGCAGAAATAATGAACATGTTCTCAATTAAAGAAAAAGTAATAAATATAAAATGAGACTTCACATGATTTATACTTATACAAGCAAACACAATATTACAATTGCTTTAAGTGCTACATAACCACCTATAAATATAGACCTGAAGCACAGAAAAGAAACATATCTGAGAAAACGTTTCATAACTTAACTGTCTTGTGTGTTGAATGTGGATAAATGTAAAAGTGTAGATTTTCCCTTAAACTTATTAAGCACATTTGGTTGTTGAATTGTTCACCGCCCCCTGCTTTAGTTTAGACAATCTTCTGTGACTACATTCATGTATGAATACTTTTTCTGTAGCTGGTACTTCGGGCATGGACTGTCTGGAAGTTTCGTATGGAGCAGAAAGAGGATCAGCAGCTGCTTACCCTTACTGTAGGAGCACAAACTCACTACAGGTACCTCATCACTACACACACAACTACATACTTTTTAATTTTTTAAATTAAATTATCAAGATTTACTATTTTTCCCTACTTAACTATCTTCTCTGCCTGTGTCTTTATTTTTTTTATTTTTTTGTGTGTTCTAAAATGCAAATAATAGTCTAAATGTATTTAAAACAACAAATATTACTAGATAGAATGCTGGTTAGTACCTTCTGGATGGATCCAATACATATTGTTTATGATTTTCAATATATGAGATTGTTAGATTAATATATAAATTCTTTCTAGCATATGGCAGTAGACGATACGGCTTTATAACAACACAGTCTATGCATTGCCTGTGTGCTTTCTATGCTCCTTGAGATTAGATTACACCTAGATATATTAACATATAGTATTGGGTTATATTATATATGGCTTTATAGCTACGCATTGAGTGTATTGGCCTCTGTGATTCTATACATGGAAATCCGACTCTTTGGCCTGCCGCCACTCCAACCAACTGACACATTAAGCCCCTTGGTGCAGGTTGACAGGAGGAGTGTCCTTCTTAACCAATAGGAAGCCCGTTGTGGTTTGTGCACAACGATGGGGCTACGTCGGATTATCAACAAGAGCTTTACTAGATGCGGGCGACGCGAGGACATACACTGGTGCTGTTGATACCTCAGAGCTTATCTGTGTAGAAGGCATTTTCACATGTTATCCCATTGTGCTGTTATTCTTTACACGCATGTCATCTAGAGGTATGTTCCGCATTGTTCAGTGCAGTTCTGCGGATATTAATTGTTAGTCTCCAGCATGGTTTAACATTATTATGTACATCCTATTTCTAGGCATTATGTTAACGTTTTTCTGCTGATAACGGTATATATGTTTTTTTGGCTCTTACAGATCTGTTTACATGGTGTCACGATTATCATGGGATATAGATCGTTTATTTTTCTCTTGTTTACGTGTTTGGTATCTACTTAACTCTTTTTTTCACTTGTTTTGTGATACAAGGTATCCATTACTAGGATTATTAGATACTTTTTATTTGCACTTTGTATATTTATTCAATACATTTGATGTATATATTATTTGTTCACTGTAACAATGGCTGATTTTGCATTTTTCTGCACAGGGGGAGGGTCTAATAGGGTATAAATGTTTGCTGTTCTCTTTGTTGTTGTTGGTCTGATGAAGGGGTGTACTCTCCGAAATGTCACTGAATAAAAGGCACTTGGTGCATCTATTATCAAGCCCAGAGAGTGCTGTCTTCTATTGACTGTATATTATCTACCATTCAGTGCCCTGGCAAATTGATGAAGTTAGAGGCAATGCGTGTGTATATGTATATATGTGTATATATATATATATATATATATATATATATATATATATATATATATATATATATATATATATATATATTTTGCATACAAAGAGAGAAGCGCTCTACCAGGAACGAACAACAGCTCAGTGGCTTGTTCTATGGCGATTTACCACCCGGAAGCAGCCTCTTTTAGACCAGTGTGCTTTTCACAGAAGAAAACTTTCCTGAAGTATATCAGTCTGATCCCGCCAAGTAAGGTCAGTCCAGCCCCGAAATACCAGGCAATTCTCCTCTGAACAAGGAACATGACAACCCCAGACGATCGTTTCGGCCTTCTATGGGCCTCGTCAGTGAGGTGCAGCCACATTCCTCTAAGCACACTGGGCAAGGAGTCCACGTCTGGTTTCCCCCATCACCCATAGGGAGACTTCCCCAGGGTCATAATAATTTGCATACAAAGAGAGAAGCGCTCTACCAGGAACGAACAACAGCTCAGTGGCTTGTTCTATGGCGATTTACCACCCGGAAGCAGCCTCTTTTAGACCAGTGTGCTTTTCACAGAAGAAAACTTTCCTGAAGTATATCAGTCTGATCCCGCCAAGTAAGGTCAGTCCAGCCCCGAAATACCAGGCAATTCTCCTCTGAACAAGGAACATGACAACCCCAGACGATCGTTTCGGCCTTCTATGGGCCTCGTCAGTGAGGTGCAGCCACATTCCTCTAAGCACACTGGGCAAGGAGTCCACGTCTGGTTTCCCCCATCACCCATAGGGAGACTTCCCCAGGGTCATAATAATTTGCATACAAAGAGAGAAGCGCTCTACCAGGAACGAACAACAGCTCAGTGGCTTGTTCTATGGCGATTTACCACCCGGAAGCAGCCTCTTTTAGACCAGTGTGCTTTTCACAGAAGAAAACTTTCCTGAAGTATATCAGTCTGATCCCGCCAAGTAAGGTCAGTCCAGCCCCGAAATACCAGGCAATTCTCCTCTGAACAAGGAACATGACAACCCCAGACGATCGTTTCGGCCTTCTATGGGCCTCGTCAGTGAGGTGCAGCCACATTCCTCTAAGCACACTGGGCAAGGAGTCCACGTCTGGTTTCCCCCATCACCCATAGGGAGACTTCCCCAGGGTCATAATAATTTGCATACAAAGAGAGAAGCGCTCTACCAGGAACGAACAACAGCTCAGTGGCTTGTTCTATGGCGATTTACCACCCGGAAGCAGCCTCTTTTAGACCAGTGTGCTTTTCACAGAAGAAAACTTTCCTGAAGTATATCAGTCTGATCCCGCCAAGTAAGGTCAGTCCAGCCCCGAAATACCAGGCAATTCTCCTCTGAACAAGGAACATGACAACCCCAGACGATCGTTTCGGCCTTCTATGGGCCTCGTCAGTGAGGTGCAGCCACATTCCTCTAAGCACACTGGGCAAGGAGTCCACGTCTGGTTTCCCCCATCACCCATAGGGAGACTTCCCCAGGGTCATAATAATTTGCATACAAAGAGAGAAGCGCTCTACCAGGAACGAACAACAGCTCAGTGGCTTGTTCTATGGCGATTTACCACCCGGAAGCAGCCTCTTTTAGACCAGTGTGCTTTTCACAGAAGAAAACTTTCCTGAAGTATATCAGTCTGATCCCGCCAAGTAAGGTCAGTCCAGCCCCGAAATACCAGGCAATTCTCCTCTGAACAAGGAACATGACAACCCCAGACGATCGTTTCGGCCTTCTATGGGCCTCGTCAGTGAGGTGCAGCCACATTCCTCTAAGCACACTGGGCAAGGAGTCCACGTCTGGTTTCCCCCATCACCCATAGGGAGACTTCCCCAGGGTCATAATAATTTGCATACAAAGAGAGAAGCGCTCTACCAGGAACGAACAACAGCTCAGTGGCTTGTTCTATGGCGATTTACCACCCGGAAGCAGCCTCTTTTAGACCAGTGTGCTTTTCACAGAAGAAAACTTTCCTGAAGTATATCAGTCTGATCCCGCCAAGTAAGGTCAGTCCAGCCCCGAAATACCAGGCAATTCTCCTCTGAACAAGGAACATGACAACCCCAGACGATCGTTTCGGCCTTCTATGGGCCTCGTCAGTGAGGTGCAGCCACATTCCTCTAAGCACACTGGGCAAGGAGTCCACGTCTGGTTTCCCCCATCACCCATAGGGAGACTTCCCCAGGGTCATAATAATTTGCATACAAAGAGAGAAGCGCTCTACCAGGAACGAACAACAGCTCAGTGGCTTGTTCTATGGCGATTTACCACCCGGAAGCAGCCTCTTTTAGACCAGTGTGCTTTTCACAGAAGAAAACTTTCCTGAAGTATATCAGTCTGATCCCGCCAAGTAAGGTCAGTCCAGCCCCGAAATACCAGGCAATTCTCCTCTGAACAAGGAACATGACAACCCCAGACGATCGTTTCGGCCTTCTATGGGCCTCGTCAGTGAGGTGCAGCCACATTCCTCTAAGCACACTGGGCAAGGAGTCCACGTCTGGTTTCCCCCATCACCCATAGGGAGACTTCCCCAGGGTCATAATAATTTGCATACAAAGAGAGAAGCGCTCTACCAGGAACGAACAACAGCTCAGTGGCTTGTTCTATGGCGATTTACCACCCGGAAGCAGCCTCTTTTAGACCAGTGTGCTTTTCACAGAAGAAAACTTTCCTGAAGTATATCAGTCTGATCCCGCCAAGTAAGGTCAGTCCAGCCCCGAAATACCAGGCAATTCTCCTCTGAACAAGGAACATGACAACCCCAGACGATCGTTTCGGCCTTCTATGGGCCTCGTCAGTGAGGTGCAGCCACATTCCTCTAAGCACACTGGGCAAGGAGTCCACGTCTGGTTTCCCCCATCACCCATAGGGAGACTTCCCCAGGGTCATAATAATTTGCATACAAAGAGAGAAGCGCTCTACCAGGAACGAACAACAGCTCAGTGGCTTGTTCTATGGCGATTTACCACCCGGAAGCAGCCTCTTTTAGACCAGTGTGCTTTTCACAGAAGAAAACTTTCCTGAAGTATATCAGTCTGATCCCGCCAAGTAAGGTCAGTCCAGCCCCGAAATACCAGGCAATTCTCCTCTGAACAAGGAACATGACAACCCCAGACGATCGTTTCGGCCTTCTATGGGCCTCGTCAGTGAGGTGCAGCCACATTCCTCTAAGCACACTGGGCAAGGAGTCCACGTCTGGTTTCCCCCATCACCCATAGGGAGACTTCCCCAGGGTCATAATAATTTGCATACAAAGAGAGAAGCGCTCTACCAGGAACGAACAACAGCTCAGTGGCTTGTTCTATGGCGATTTACCACCCGGAAGCAGCCTCTTTTAGACCAGTGTGCTTTTCACAGAAGAAAACTTTCCTGAAGTATATCAGTCTGATCCCGCCAAGTAAGGTCAGTCCAGCCCCGAAATACCAGGCAATTCTCCTCTGAACAAGGAACATGACAACCCCAGACGATCGTTTCGGCCTTCTATGGGCCTCGTCAGTGAGGTGCAGCCACATTCCTCTAAGCACACTGGGCAAGGAGTCCACGTCTGGTTTCCCCCATCACCCATAGGGAGACTTCCCCAGGGTCATAATAATTTGCATACAAAGAGAGAAGCGCTCTACCAGGAACGAACAACAGCTCAGTGGCTTGTTCTATGGCGATTTACCACCCGGAAGCAGCCTCTTTTAGACCAGTGTGCTTTTCACAGAAGAAAACTTTCCTGAAGTATATCAGTCTGATCCCGCCAAGTAAGGTCAGTCCAGCCCCGAAATACCAGGCAATTCTCCTCTGAACAAGGAACATGACAACCCCAGACGATCGTTTCGGCCTTCTATGGGCCTCGTCAGTGAGGTGCAGCCACATTCCTCTAAGCACACTGGGCAAGGAGTCCACGTCTGGTTTCCCCCATCACCCATAGGGAGACTTCCCCAGGGTCATAATAATTTGCATACAAAGAGAGAAGCGCTCTACCAGGAACGAACAACAGCTCAGTGGCTTGTTCTATGGCGATTTACCACCCGGAAGCAGCCTCTTTTAGACCAGTGTGCTTTTCACAGAAGAAAACTTTCCTGAAGTATATCAGTCTGATCCCGCCAAGTAAGGTCAGTCCAGCCCCGAAATACCAGGCAATTCTCCTCTGAACAAGGAACATGACAACCCCAGACGATCGTTTCGGCCTTCTATGGGCCTCGTCAGTGAGGTGCAGCCACATTCCTCTAAGCACACTGGGCAAGGAGTCCACGTCTGGTTTCCCCCATCACCCATAGGGAGACTTCCCCAGGGTCATAATAATTTGCATACAAAGAGAGAAGCGCTCTACCAGGAACGAACAACAGCTCAGTGGCTTGTTCTATGGCGATTTACCACCCGGAAGCAGCCTCTTTTAGACCAGTGTGCTTTTCACAGAAGAAAACTTTCCTGAAGTATATCAGTCTGATCCCGCCAAGTAAGGTCAGTCCAGCCCCGAAATACCAGGCAATTCTCCTCTGAACAAGGAACATGACAACCCCAGACGATCGTTTCGGCCTTCTATGGGCCTCGTCAGTGAGGTGCAGCCACATTCCTCTAAGCACACTGGGCAAGGAGTCCACGTCTGGTTTCCCCCATCACCCATAGGGAGACTTCCCCAGGGTCATAATAATTTGCATACAAAGAGAGAAGCGCTCTACCAGGAACGAACAACAGCTCAGTGGCTTGTTCTATGGCGATTTACCACCCGGAAGCAGCCTCTTTTAGACCAGTGTGCTTTTCACAGAAGAAAACTTTCCTGAAGTATATCAGTCTGATCCCGCCAAGTAAGGTCAGTCCAGCCCCGAAATACCAGGCAATTCTCCTCTGAACAAGGAACATGACAACCCCAGACGATCGTTTCGGCCTTCTATGGGCCTCGTCAGTGAGGTGCAGCCACATTCCTCTAAGCACACTGGGCAAGGAGTCCACGTCTGGTTTCCCCCATCACCCATAGGGAGACTTCCCCAGGGTCATAATAATTTGCATACAAAGAGAGAAGCGCTCTACCAGGAACGAACAGCAGCTCAGTGGCTTGTTCTATGGCGATTTACCCCCCGGAAGCAGCCTCTTTTAGACCAGTGTGCTTTTCACAGAAGAAAACTTTCCTGAAGTATATCAGTCTGATCCCAGCCAAGTAAGGTCAGTCCAGCCCGAAATACCAGGCAATTCTCCTCTGAACAAGGAACATGACAACCCCAGACGATCGTTTCGGCCTCCTATGGGCCTCGTCAGTGAGGTGCAGCCACATTCCTCTAAGCACACTGGGCAAGGAGTCCACGTCTGGTTTCCCCCATCACCCATAGGGAGACTTCCCCAGGGTCATAATAAATTTGCATACAAAGAGAGAAGCGCTCTACCAGGAACGAACAACAGCTCAGTGGCTTGTTCTATGGCGATTACCACCCGGAAGCAGCCTCTTTTAGACCAGTGTGCTTTTCACAGAAGAAAACTTTCCTGAAGTATATCAGTCTGATCCCGCCAAGTAAGGTCAGTCCAGCCCCGAAATACCAGGCCAATTCTCCTCTGAACAAGGAACATGACAACCCCCAGACGATCGTTTCGGCCTTCTATGGGCCTCGTCAGTGAGGTGCAGCCACATTCCTCTAAGCACACTGGGCAAGGAGTCCACGTCTGGTTTCCCCCATCACCCATAGGGAGACTTCCCCAGGGTCATAATAATTTGCATACAAAGAGAGAAGCGCTCTACCAGGAACGAACAACAGCTCAGTGGCTTGTTCTATGGCGATTTACCACCCGGAAGCAGCCTCTTTTAGACCAGTGTGCTTTTCACAGAAGAAAACTTTCCTGAAGTATATCAGTCTGATCCCGCCAAGTAAGGTCAGTCCAGCCCCGAAATACCAGGCAATTCTCCTCTGAACAAGGAAATGACAACCCCAGACGATCGTTTCGGCCTTCTATGGGCCTCGTCAGTGAGGTGCAGCCACATTCCTCTAAGCACACTGGGCAAGGAGTCCACGTCTGGTTTCCCCATCACCCATAGGGAGACTTCCCCAGGGTCATAATAATTTGCATACAAAGAGAGAAGCGCTCTACCAGGAACGAAACAACAGCTCAGTGGCTTGTTCTATGGCGATTTACCACCCGGAAGCAGCCTCTTTTAGACCAGTGTGCTTTTCACAGAAGAAAACTTTCCTGAAGTATATCAGTCTGATCCCGCCAAGTAAGGTCAGTCCAGCCCCGAAATACCAGGCAATTCTCCTCTGAACAAGGAACATGACAACCCCAGACGATCGTTTCGGCCTTCTATGGGCCTCGTCAGTGAGGTGCAGCCACATTCCTCTAAGCACACTGGGCAAGGAGTCCACGTCTGGTATATATATTTCTCTTGTTAAGTGTATTCAGTCCACGGATCATCCATTACTTATGGGATATATTCCCTTCCCAACAGGAAGTTGCAAGAGGATCACCCCCAGCAGAGCTGCTATATAGCTCCTCCCCTCACATGTCATATCCAGTCATTCTCTTGCAACCCTCAACATAGATGGAGGTCGTGAGAGGAGTATGGTGTTTTATACTTAATTATTTCTTCAATCAAAAGTTTGTTATTTTTAAATGGCACCGGAGTGTGCTGTTTTTTTCTCAGGCAGTATTTGGAAGAAGAATCTGCCTGCGTTTTCTATGATCTTAGCAGAAGTAACTAAGATCCCACTGGCTGTTCTCGCACATTCTGAGGAGTGGGGTAACTTCAGAAAGGGGAATAGCGTGCGGGGTCTCCTGCAAATAAGGTATGTGCAGTAAAATATTTTTCTAAGGAATGGAATTGACTAAGAAAATACTGCTGATACCGAAGTAATGTAAGTAAAGCCTTAAATGCAGTGAAGTGACTGGTATCAGGCTGATTAATGTATGTGCAGTAAAGTAATTTTCTAAGGAATGGAATTTGACTAAGAAAATGCTTCTAATACTGAAGTAATGTAATAAGCCTTAAATGCAGTAGAAGTGACTGGTATCAGGCTTATCAATAGAGATACATACGCTTTTAAAAAAATGATGTTTAAAAACGTTTGCTGGCATGTTTAATCGTTTTTTGAGGTACATTGGTGATAAAACTTATTGGGGCATGATTTTTTCCACATGGCTGACTTATATTTCTGCATAGAGACAGTAACTGAGGCTTCCCACTGTTGTAATAATGAGTGGGAGGGCCTATTTTAGCGCTTTTTTTGCGCAGTAAAAATTCAGTCTCAGTCTTCCTGCTTCTTCCTGCATGATCCAGGACGTCTCTAGAGAGCTCAAGGGACTTCAAAAGTCATTTTGAGGGAGGTAATCAGTCACAGCAGACCTGTGACAGTGTGTTTGACTGTGTTAAAAACGTTTTTTTCTCTATTGATTATCCGTTTTGGGTATTAAGGGGTTAATCATCCATTTGCAAGTGGGTGCAATGCTCTGCTAACTTTATACATTTACTGTGAAAATTTGGTTGCTATAACTGATTTGGTTCATTGTTATTTCAACTGAGACAATTTTTTTGTGCTTCTTAAAGGCGCAGTAGCGTTTTTTATATTGCTTGTAAATTTATTTTAAAGTGTTTTCCAAGCTTGCTAGTCTCATTGCTAGTCTGTTTAAACATGTCTGACACAGATGTTTGTTCACTATGTTTGAAGGCCAGTGTGGAGCCCTATAGAAATATGTGTACTAACTGTATTGATTTCACTTTAAATAATAAAGGTCAGTTTTTATCTGTTAAAGAATTATCACCAGACAACAAGGGGGAAGTTATGCCGACTAACTCTCCTCACGTGTCAGTACCTTCGCCTCCCGCTCAGGAGGCGCGTGATATTGTGGCGCCAAGTACATCAGAGACGCCCATAGCAATTACTTTACAGGACATGGCTACTATTATGAATAATACCCTGACAGAAGTATTATCTAAATTTCCAGAATTAAGAGGCAAGCGCGATAGCTCTGGGATAAGGACAGAGCGCGCCGGTGCTGTGAGAGCCATGTCCGATACTGCGTCACAGTTTGCAGAACATGAGGACGGAGAGCTTCATTCTGTGGGTGACGGATCTGATCCAGGGAAACCGGATTCAGAGATCTCTAATTTTAAATTTAAGCTTGAGAACCTCCGTGTGTTGCTAGGGGAGGTTTTAGCGGCTCTGAATGACTGTAACACAGTTGCAATTCCAGAGAAATTATGTAGGCTGGATAGATACTATGCGGTGCCGGTGTGTACTGTGTACCTAAAAGGCTTACAGAAATTATTAGCAAGGAGTGGGATAGACCCGGTGTGCCCTTTTCCCCACCTCCTATATTTAGGAAAATGTTTCCAATAGACGCCACTTCACGGGACTTATGGCAGACGGTCCCTAAGGTGGAGGGAGCAGTTTCTACTTTAGCAAAGCGTACCACTATCCCGGTGGAGGATAGTTGTGCTTTTTCGGATCCAATGGATAAAAAACTAGAAGGTTACCTTAAGAAAATATTTGTTCAACAAGGTTTTATCTTACAGCCCCTTGCATGCATTGCGCCTGTAACTGCTGCTGCGGCTTTCTGGTTTGAGTCTCTAGAAGAGGCCATTCACACAGCTCCATTGGATGAAATTATGGACAAGCTTAAAGCACTTAAGCTAGCTAATGCATGTGTTTCTGATGCCATTGTACATTTAACTAAACTAACGGCTAAGAACTCCGGATTCGCCATCCAGGCGCGCAGAGCGCTATGGCTTAAATCCTGGTCAGCTGACGTGACTTCTAAATCTAAATTGCTTAATATTCCTTTCAAGGGGCAGACCTTATTCGGGCCTGGTTTGAAAGAAATTATCGCTGACATTACTGGAGGTAAGGGTCATACTCTTCCTCAGGACAGGGCCAAATCAAAGGCCAAGCAGTCTAATTTTCGTGCCTTTCGAAACTTCAAGGCAGGAGCAGCATCAACTTCCTCCGCTCCAAAACAGGAAGGAACTGTTGCTCGTTACAGACAGGCCTGGAAAACTAACCAGTCCTGGAACAAGGGCAAGCAGGCCAGAAAACCTACTACTGCCCCTAAGACAGCATGAAGGGATGGCCCCCTATCCGGAAACGGATCTAGTGGGGGGCAGACTTTCTCTCTTCGCCCAGGCGTGGGCAAGAGATGTCCAGGATCCCTGGGCGTTGGAGATCATATCTCAGGGATATCTTCTGGACTTCAAAGCTTCTCCTCCTCGAGGGAGATTCCATCTATCAAGGTTATCAGAAAACCAGATAAAGAAAAAGGCATTCCTACGCTGTGTACAAGACCTCCTAGTAATGGGGGTGATCCACCCTGTCCCGCGGACGGAACAAGGGCAAGGATTTTACTCAAATCTGTTTGTGGTCCCCAAGAAAGAGGGAACCTTCAGTCCAATCTTGGATCTAAAGATCTTAAACAAATTCCTAAGAGTTCCATCATTCAAAATGGAAACTATTCGAACCATCCTACCCATGATCCAAGAGGGTCAGTACATGACCACAGTGGACTTAAAGGATGCCTACCTTCACATACCGATTCACAAAGATCATTATCGGTACCTAAGATTTGCAATTCTAGACAGGCATTACCAGTTTGTAGCTCTTCCCTTCGGGTTAGCTACGGCCCCGAGAATTTTTACAAAGGTTCTGGGCTCACTTCTGGCGGTTCTAAGACCGCGAGGCATAGCGGTAGTTCCGTATCTAGACGACATTCTGATACAGGCGTCAAGTTTTCAAATTGCCAAGTCTCATACAGAGATGGTTCTGGCATTTCTGAGGTCGCATGGGTGGAAGGTGAACGTGGAAAAGAGTTCTCTATTACCACTCACTAGAGTCTCCTTCCTAGGGACTCTTATAGATTCTGTAGAGATGAAAATTTACCTGACGGAGTCCAGGTTATCAAAACTTCTAAATGCTTGCCGTGTCCTTCATTCCATTCCACGCCCGTCAGTGGCTCAGTGCATGGAAGTAATCGGCTTAATGGTAGCGGCAATGGACATAGTGCCATTTGCGCGCCTGCATCTCAGACCGCTGCAATTATGCATGCTAAGTCAGTGGAATGGGGATTACTCAGATTTGTCCCCTCTACTAAATCTGGATCAAGAGACCAGAGATTCTCTTCTCTGGTGGGTTTCTCGCGTCCATCTGTCCAAGGGTATGGCCTTTCGCAGGCCAGATTGGACGATTGTAACAACAGATGCCAGCCTTCTAGGTTGGGGCGCAGTCTGGAACTCCCTGAAGGCTCAGGGATCGTGGACTCAGGAGGAGAAACTCCTCCCAATAAATATTCTGGAGTTAAGAGCAATATTCAATGCTCTTCTGGCTTGGCCTCAGTTAGCAACACTGAGGTTCATCAGATTTCAGTCGGACAACATCACGACTGTGGCTTACATCAACCATCAAGGGGGAACCAGGAGTTCCCTAGCGATGTTAGAAGTCTCAAGGATAATTCGCTGGGCAGAGTCTCACTCTTGCCACCTGTCAGCGATTTACATCCCAGGCGTGGAGAACTGGGAGGCGGACTTTCTAAGTCGCCAGACTTTTAATCCGGGGGAGTGGGAACTTCATCCGGAGGTGTTCGTTCAGCTGGTTCATCGTTGGGGCAAACCAGAACTGGATCTCATGGCGTCTCGCCAGAACGCCAAGCTTCCTCGTTACGGATCCAGGTCCAGGGACCCTGGAGCGGCGCTGATAGATGCTCTAGCAGCCCCTTGGGTTTTCAACATAGCTTATGTGTTTCCACCGTTTCCACTGCTGCCTCGACTGATTGCCAAGATCAAACAGGAGAGAGCATCGGTGATTCTGATAGCGCCTGCGTGGCCACGCAGGACCTGGTATGCAGACCTAGTGGACATGTCGTCCTGTCCACCATGGTCTCTGCCTCTGAGGCAGGACCTTCTAATACAAGGTCCTTTCAACCATCCAAATCTAATTTCTCTGAGGTTGACTGCATGGAGATTGAACGCTTGATCCTATCAAAGCGTGGCTTCTCGGAGTCAGTTATTGATACCTTAATACAGGCACGGAAGCCTGTTAGCAGAAAAATCTACCATAAGATATGGCGTAAATACTTATATTGGTGCGAATCCAAGAGTTACTCATGGAGTAAGGTTAGGATTCCCAGGATATTGTCCTTTCTACAAGAGGGTTTAGAAAAGGGCTTATCTGCTAGTTCGTTAAAGGGACAGATTTCTGCTCTGTCTATTCTCTTACACAAGCGTCTGGCAGAAGTTCCAGACGTCCAGGCTTTTTGTCAGGCTTTGGCTAGGATTAAGCCTGTGTTTAAAACTGTTGCTCCTCCGTGGAGCTTAAACTTGGTTCTTAAGGTACTTCAAGGAGTTCCGTTTGAACCCCTTCATTCCATTGATATTAAGCTTTTATCTTGGAAAGTTCTGTTTTTGATGGCTATTTCCTCGGCTCGAAGAGTCTCTGAGTTATCTGCCTTACATTGTGATTCTCCTTATCTGATTTTCCATTCAGACAAGGTAGTTCTGCGTACTAAACCTGGGTTTTTACCTAAGGTAGTTTCTAACAGGAATATCAATCAGGAGATTGTTGTTCCATCATTATGTCCTAATCCTTCTTCAAAGAAGGAACGACTTTTGCATAATCTAGACGTAGTCCGTGCCCTGAAGTTCTATTTACAGACAACTAAAGATTTTCGTCAAACTTCTTCCCTGTTTGTCGTTTATTCTGGACAGAGGAGAGGTCAAAAAGCTTCGACAACCTCTCTTTCCTTTTGGCTTCTTGCATAATACGTTTAGCCTATGAGACTGCTGGACAGCAGCCTCCTGAAAGAATTACAGCTCATTCCACTAGAGCTGTGGCTTCCACCTGGGCCTTTAAGAATGAGGCCTCTGTTGAACAGATTTGCAAGGCTGCGACTTGGTCTTCGCTTCACACCTTTTCAAAATTTTACAAATTTGACACTTTTGCTTCTTCGGAGGCTGTTTTTGGGGGAGAGGTTCTACAGGCAGTGGTTCCTTCCGTTTAAGTTAAACGATAAATTTATTTCTCTTGTAGTGTATTCAGTCCACGGCCCGCCCTGTCTTTTTAAGGCAGATCTAAATTTTAATTAAAACTTCAGTCACCACTGCACCGTATGGTTTCTCCTTTCTTGTCTTGTTTCGGTCGAATAACTGGATATGACATGTGAGGGGAGGAGCTATATAGCAGCTCTGCTGGGGGTGATCCTCTTGCAACTTCCTGTTGGGAAGGGAATATATCCCATAAGTAATGGATGATCCGTGGACTGAATACACTACAAGATAAATAAATTTATCAGGTAAGCATAAATTATGTTATATATATATATATATATATATATATATATATATATATATATATATATATATATATATATATATATATATATATATATATATATATATATATATATATATATATATATATATATATATATATATATATATATATATATATATATATATAAAGCAAGAAAGGCACTCTCCGTGTTAATCACAAAACTTTACTTTAGGTGAACGTTTTCGGTGTTGCCACCGTCTTCAGACCTTACAAAACAACAAGTGAACAAACAATTTATGTGCTTTACCTGGTACTGATCCTGCTAGTGCGTGTGGCGTCCCTTCAGCGCAACTGCGCATGCGCGAGAGACCTTACAGAGGCCCTAGAGGGTCAAAAGGTTACCAAGGGAAAAAAATTAAAATTAAAAACAATATAACATACCCCAACACACAGCATCATCTTGAGGTTATAAGATACTAATTTATTTGAATAGAGTATGATGTTTAATGCGCTTTATTTGTGATATACTCTAAAGGGATGCAATGTTGTAGCTATGTGTGTGGCGCTGCTACAGCAGAAATCAATGCGGTACACGGATCTCACATATTTGGTTGTGTTAATGCTTTGACCAATCTCAATATCTCAATCTGAAACTATAGGCAGCACAAATCATAATGCGCTCTGATGAGAACTCAATCTGCCCTTGGACTGTTGACACTTGGTTGCCTAGCAACCAGTATACTCTGAATGGTAAACATACCCAAAAGTCTTTGCTGAAGACAGATATCAATAAGCAAGAGACCGGCAGATAATGCTTCAAAATTCATCAAAATCCCATAGCGTCAACGTCCCTGCCCGTGTTCACTTAATCACCCAATTATTCATACAAGGTTGCTAAGCAACCATAAACAAAATCAAGCGCTCAGTTCAGAGCGTATCATATCCCTATTCTTATACTCCCCCAGACAGCTGGTGGGCCATACAAAACAGAGATAAGCTGACTAACCCTGGTCACTCTCATATATGCGTCTTATACCTAGTGCAGAGCTATTATACAAAAATAACACGGAAGCGTGTCTTATCTTTCAACCCCGCAGAGAATTATGCCTTGATATACCAGCGCGTCGGTGACACAGTTAAATTCTTTTACAAAACATCAACACACAGATGCATTCCAGTCGACACGCAATCAAACTTATCCTCAAAGAAAACAACAGTTTGCATAGGGAGTTCAAGAGCCGCAACATGAGCCATAACCCCTCATACCTTAAATCGTGCGGAATGCACTGTCAGCGGCGTACTCCCAGAGTATAGTGAATGGAAAACTACCGCAAACCCAGCCTTTAAAAAGCCGTGCCCGCCATCTGCATGAGCCAATCACGGCACCAGCCGCTGACACACCTCAATTAGTAGTGTGCCCGGTACAGCCCTGCAACCAACCTTCATAAGCCTGCCAGCACTCGGTCCTGGTATAATGCCCTACTCAGATACCAAACTATGATAGTGTTCCATCAGGCAGTATGTCCAAACATAAACAATGCGTGTACATAACTCCATTGCATAACCACTCAAAAAGTGATGTCTCCACAAAACAGAACTACTCTAATTGGGATGTCTCCCCTAGGAAAAGATACAGAGAGAGCCAAGGCATAACAATCAACAAGAAAATAGACCACTAAAGGAGGAATAAAAACCTTACATATTGCTTCTGAAATACACAGTGCTAATCCGGTACCAGAGTGTAAAAGTGATCCAACAACACTACTAGTGTATCTCCTCATGTGCAATGCGAGGACACCACGCAGATGTACAGAGTGCCACAATAGGGATGCCACAGGCGACAAAAGATATTTCAGAGAACAAAGCCATGCAAGTAACAAGATTGTTGCAAGCCTTTAACGGGGAATATAACCACTGTACATTATTACCCATATCCAAGGTGGGCGTGCTAGACCCTCAAAGTAAAGTATGTGTAACCTCCATAGCTGAATACCACTGTACCCACGTCTGTGGGTTAAGCAATATCCATACGCACATACAATAGAGCTACAAGACACTAATCAAATCTCCAGTCAGAGCACCAAGCCAGATAGTCTCAGAAATATTTAGAGGGAAGCCAATTTGACAGTCCACCCATGTGGTGTATAATTTAAATAAGGAGTGATTCCCAACAAGGGGACCGACAATTAGATAAAGGTGCAATCACTTAACAAGAGCCAATGGAACAACCAGACATAGCAGATTTGTTGATAAAAAGGGAATAAATGTCAATTACAATCAGACAGTCAGAAAAATAGAGCGTAACCGATGCTAGCATTTAAACCATTAGGAGTCAGAGTGTTCAGCCTATGTATCCACCTAGCCTCGTTTCTGAGGAGTTCTGAGTTCCTGTCACCCCCTCGTTTCAAAGGGGCAACCCTATCAATGAGCATAGCCCTAAGGGTGGATACTGCGTGTCGTTGTTCAAGAAAATGTCTCGCCACGGGTTGATCCGAGTGGCCGTCCTTCAGGGCTGCTCTAATGGCGCTCTTATGGTTAGCTAGCCTTTCCCAGAATGGGGTGATAGTTTTACCCACATAGAACAGTCCACACGGGCAAGACAGTAGGTAGACCACAAAATCAGATGTACAGGTCAGTCTATGCCTTATCACAAAGCTCTTATTAGTTGCTGGATGGTGGAACCTTTCACCCGTAATGAGAGAGCTGCAAGTCACGCAGCTCCCACACTTGTAACATCCATTCTTTAGAGGTTTTAACCAAGTTTTTTCCTTTTTCCATGGGTCGGTTTTCATTAAGAATGACTTGAGGCTTCCTCCACTTTTATGTACCACCCTGGGGGGGTTCTTTAAACGGTAATGATTTGTCTCCACTTATCAGGGGCCAGTTCCTGTGGATCACTTTTCGTAGTTTGCCCGTAGCTGGAGTGTACTTTGTTACAATGTTCAGCGTCGATTCACTGGTGGTTGGGTCCTTAATCGACCCTCTAGTCATAAGACTACTCCGCTCCTGTTGCTTTACCTCTTCAAGTGTCTTTTGGACCATCGTGGGGTTATAGCCTCTGTTGAGGAATTTTGTTTTCATTTCCTCTAACTGGGACAACATCGTTTCTGGATTAGAATTGTTGCGCATGACACGCATCAGTTGGGACTTGACTATGCCTTTCATGAGTTGTGGCGGGTGGTAGCTAGTGAACTGTAGCAGTGTATTCCTATCAGTAGGCTTAGAATAGAGAGTTGTGTTCAACCTACACTCCCCTTCTACTTCGGATTTGAAAATGCACAAGTCTAAAAAATGTATCGACTCCTTGCTTATCTCATTCCTGCGGCATAATAATACATTCGGGTTGTTTAGGCTGAACACATATTTATCCTCAAACCACGCCATAAATAGGTTTGTGTAGGATGGGGCTAGACTAGACCCCATAGCCGTTCCTACCAGTTGGAGGTAAAAGTGTTCCTCAGATCGGAAATAATTGTGTTTCACGCACATCATTAGCCAATCTAGTAGTATCTCAATAGGAGGACCTAAGTACTCATCAGACTTCCTCAAAGCCTGTCTTACAGCCTCTACACCCAGGTCGTGTGGGATGATGGTGTAGAGGCTGTTGACGTCAAGCGTAACAAGGTAACAATCAGCAGGGAAGGAGCTGTCTTGGAGCAGGTTGATCAGTTGTATTGAGTCTTGCAGGAAAGCCCTCGTGCCTTTTACGATATCCTGTAAATGAAAGTCAATGTACTTCGCCAGGTTCTGGAACAAAGATCCCACAGCAGATACTATTGGTCGCCCAGGTGGTTTAGATGCATCCTTATGGATCTTTGGGATAGTGTAGATAATTGGGTGCCTGGGAAACTCTGGAATCAAAAAGTCACAGTGTTTGCTCAATGTATCCATTATTTAAGGCAAAAGATAAGATGTCTTCTAATTTTCTTTTATACATCATTGTAGGATTAGCTGGTAAGCTTTTATAGGTGACGGTATCACTCAATTGTTCCAGTAGTTCGTGTCTGTAGTATTGATAGTCGAGCACCACAATGGCACCCCCCTTGTCTGCCGGTCTGATGACTATAGAGTCATCTTTCTTTAGTCTTTGTAAGGCTGCCCATTCTTGTTTTTCTTCATGTTGACCTCGGTGGGTCCAGTAGTGGCTCAGTTTGTCTCATTTCCAGTCACATCTCTTCTTTCTTTCTCTGTCCTCTTTTTTTCTATGGTACACTTACCTTGTCTTACTTCTCCCTCAGCAGTTGGATGACCTGGCTTCCTTACTTCTTCAGAAGTTTTTATTTTAATTTTTATTCTTGGGAATTGATGGTTTTCTCTGGTGGAGGGCCACACTTTGGTGTATATATGGACACTACACTTTGTTGGTCACGTATTTTATCGTATGTTTTTTGTTTGTTTTTAGACTATGAATTTGTCTTGAAGAAGGCCTTAGAAAAGGCCGAAACATCGACACTGTATTAATGTAATTAGCATAATAAAAGTTACTTATTGATACAAGTCCTGTGAGTGCCCTCCATCTCTAAAACTACTCTATACATACCACTTGAGGATAGCACCCAGGCATTGGCAACATTGATGTGGAAGGAGTGCTAGGCCACCGGCTACAATACATATATCTTTAAAGAACTGTTCCTATGCACCCCCCTTACTAGGAGTACCAAGTACACCATATGGGCTTTGTGTCTCACCCTGCTCCCTTGAACTGTTGTTTTTAAATCACTATCTGAATAAGAACATTAGCCTGACCAGGGATCAGCTTACTGCTTTACTATACTCTTTATTTGTCTTGATTCTCTGATACCAACTGGATACCGTTCGTGATGGAAGATCTGGTGTACAATACCCAACCCTCTAGCCGGGTACCGACAGGGAAGAGGAGGCTACATTCGCTTTTACTGATGATGATGTGGCTAGGATACTACAATTATGTGAACCAGATGGTATTGATGAGGTACCCATCAACGTATATTATAAGTTACTAAGTCTTAAAAGAAAAGAAGTGGACTACCGACTCCATGTCAGTTATCTCACTGACTATTACAAAAGGAAGATGATCCCGCGGGGGTTTAGAGTCAAGAACTCTCCCACTATCGGCAGGAGTAACACTGAATTTTGTCGAAAATGGTGCCAGATTGCCAATAAGTGTTCTTTCGACTGGATACTGCTCGTCATAGAGGAGGTTGCAAGACTTAAGGTATCAGTTGCTGATGAATTAGATACCGTACAGAAGGACAAAGAGCATGTGCTGAAGGATGATGAAGATGAGGACTGGTTGGGCAAGCTGGCATCACAAGTGGACAAATACAGAAAAGATCTGATCAATTTCAAATATAAGAAAATGGCGACTGTCGAGACAGACTATCGCGAAAGAAGAGTTTATCAGTGGCTGTCAGGTAGAAATGCCCCCTTCAGACAAAGACGAAATGAACGCAGACCCCGGGCACTGGCCAATACTGTCGACATGAGTGGGGGTGACTCCAGTGAAGCTGAATCTTCTACTAGCAACCCGAATGCTGTGAAACAACAGACGCAGGTACAGACAAGATCACAGAAAAAAAAAACATTACCGGCAAAAAACGGCAACCAGCCCGCACAAGACGCAGGCCGTACGTCAGACGAAGTGGGTGGTGGAAGAAGACAGCGAAGAAACTAATGGAGACGGAAAGTGTGGTAATCAACATAAGCAAGAGACCTATTGATGATGAAATAAAACTACTCAGCAAGGGTTTAAGCTATGTTCCCACTCCACGAGTGGATGTCTTTGATAACTTAGTCGACATACACCGCTTGCAAAGAACTTTAAAAGTAAAGAACCATTTTAAGAACTCATTACCATTTGATAATGAAAGAAGGTTTGTAACTAGATCTGGGTTTGAACCTAAGAACACCCAACTATCAAGACATTCACCAATGAATGTTCCCGGGAAATCAACAATGAGCTCAATGATATGGGTACCTGCAGAACTAATCTAGAAAAACAAGAATGGGCATCCTTACAAAGACTAAAGAAAGATGACTCTATAGTCATCAGACCGGCGGACAAGGGGGGTGCCATTGTGGTGCTCGACTATCAATACTACAGACACGAACTACTGGAACAATTGAGTGATACCGTCACCTATAAAAGGTTACCAGCTAATCCTACAATGATGTATAAAAGAAAATTAGAAGACATCTTATCTTTTGCCTTAAATAATGGATACATTGAGCAAACACTGTGACTTTTTGATTCCAGAGTTTCCTAGGCACCCAATTATCTACACTATCCCAAAGATCCATAAGGATGCATCTAAACCACCTGGGCGACCAATAGTATCTGCTGTGGGATCTTTGTTCCAGAACCTGGCAAAGTACATTGACTTTCATTTACAGGATATCGTAAAAGGCACGAGGGCTTTCCTGCAAGACTCAATACAACTGATCAACCTGCTCCAAGACAGCTCCTTCCCTGCTGATTGTTACCTTGTTACGCTTGACGTCAACAGCCTCTACACCATCATCCCACACGACCTGGGTGTAGAGGCTGTAAGACAGGCTTTGAGGAAGTCTGATGAGTACTTAGGTCCTCCTATTGAGATACTACTAGATTGGCTAATGATGTGCCTGACACACAATTATTTCCGATTTGAGGAACACTTTTACCTCCAACTGGTAGGAACGGCTATGGGGTCTAGTCTAGCCCCATCCTACGCAAACCTATTTATGGCGTGGTTTGAGGATAAATATGTGTTCAGCCTAAACAATCCGAATGTATTATTATACCGCAGGTATATAGATGACCTGCTGGTCATTTGGGGTGGAACAGCAGTAGAACTCGAGATATGGATTAAAATCCTCAACGACTCTCTGACCCCGGTCAAGTTTTAGAATGAGATAAGCAAGGAGTCAATACATTTTTTAGACTTGTGCATTTTCAAATCCGAAGTAGAAGGGGAGTGTAGGTTGAACACAACTCTCTATTCTAAGCCTACTGATAGGAATACACTGCTACAGTTCACTAGCTACCACCCGCCACAACTAATGAAAGGCATAGTCAAGTCCCAACTGATGCGTGTCATGCGCAACAATTCTAATCCAGAAACGATGTTGTCCCAGTTAGAGGAAATGAAAACAAAATTCCTCAACAGAGGCTATAACCCCACGATGGTCCAAAAGACACTTGAAGAGATAAAGCAACAGGAGCGGAGTAGTCTTATGACTAGAGGGTCGATTAAGGACCCAACCACCAGTGAATCGACGCTGAACATTGTAACAAAGTACACTCCAGCTACGGGCACACTACGAAAAGTGATCCACAGGAACTGGCCCCTGATAAGTGGAGACAAATAATTACCGTTTAAAGAACCCCCCCCCCCCCCCCCCCGGGTGGTACATAAAAGTGGACAAAGCCTCAAGTCATTCTTAATGAAAACCGACCCATGCAAAAAGGAAAAAACTTGGTTAAAACCTCTAAAGAATGGATGTTACAAGTGTGGGAGCTGCGTGACTTGCAGCTCTCTCATTACGGGTGAAAGGTTCCACCATCCAGCAACTAATAAGAGCTTTGTGATAAGGCATAGACTGACCTGTACATCTGATTTTGTGGTCTACCTACTGTCTTGCCCGTGTGGACTGTTCTATGTGGGTAAAACTATCACCCCATTCTGGGAAAGGCTAGCTAACCATAAGAGCGCCATTAGAGCAGCCCTGAAGGACGGCCACTCGGATCAACCGGTGGCGAGACATTTTCTTGAACAACGACACGCAGTATCCACCCTTAGGGCTATGCTCATTGATAGGGTTGCCCCTTTGAAACGAGGGGGTGACAGGAACTCAGAACTCCTCAGAAATGAGGCTAGGTGGATACATAGGCGTATGGATACATGTGCGTATGGATATTGCTTAACCCACAGACGTGGGTACAGTGGTATTCAGCTATGGAGGTTACACATAATTTACTTTGAGGGTCTAGCACGCCCACCTTGGATATGGGTAATAATGTACAGTGGTTATATTCCCCGTTAAATGCTTGCAACAATCTTGTTACTTGCATGGCTTTGTTCTCTGAAATATCTTTTGTCGCCTGTGGCATCCCTATTGTGGCACTCTGTACATCTGCGTGGTGTCCTCGCATTGCACATGAGGAGATACACTAGTAGTGTTGTTGGATCACTTTTACACTCTGGTACCGGATTAGCACTGTGTATTTCAGAAGCAATATGTAAGGTTTTTATTCCGCCTTTAGTGGTCTATTTTCTTGTTGATTGTTATGCCTTGGCTCTCTCTGTATCTTTTCCTAGGGGAGATATCCCAATTAGAGTAGTTCTATTTTGTGGAGACATCACTTTTTGAGTGGTTATGCAATGGAGTTATGTACACGCATTGTTTATGTTTGGACATACTGCCTGATGGAACACTATCATAGTTTGGTATCTGAGTAGGGCATTATACCAGGACCGAGTGCTGGCAGGCTTATGAAGGTTGGTTGCAGGGCTGTACCGGGCGCACTACTAATTGAGGTGTGTCAGCGGCTGGTGCCGTGATTGGCTCATGCAGATGGCGGGCACGGCTTTTTAAAGGCTGGGTTCGCGGTAGTTTTCCATTCACTATACTCTGGGAGTACGCCGCTGACAGTGCATTCCGCACGATTTAAGGTATGAGGGGTTATGGCTCATGTTGCGGCTCTTGAACTCCCTATGCAAACTGTTGTTTTCTTTGAGGATAAGTTTGATTGCGTGTCGACTGGAATGCATCTGTGTGTTGATGTTTTGTAAAAGAATTTAACTGTGTCACTGACGCGCTAGTATATCAAGGCATAATTCTCTGCGGAGTTGAAAGACTAGACACGCTTCAGTTTTATTTTTGTATAATAGTTCTGCACTAGGTATAAGACGCATATATGAGAGTGACCAGGGTTAGTCAGCTTATCTCTGTTTTGTATGGCCCACCAGCTGTCTGGGGGAGTATCAGAATATTCACTTTCTGTCCTGTATATTTGAATATTGATGCTTCCAACTGTGAGGCACGTAGTCTGTGTGGGTAAGTTTGGCTTTCTGCTGCTGTTGCACAGCTTGCGGTTATCTGGCTCTGAGGTATCCCTCTCAGTGTTTACAATATGGCCCCTTAGCTAACAGTCACCGTTGCGATATTAATCTATATAACAACGGTTGGGATGTGACGACTGATGTGGGTGTGGATTGTACATGATAATAGTGTGGGTGGGCCTGAGATAGCGTCCACTTTGATACAGCTCTATGTTTTATCATCATCCCCTGTAGGATGAGGGGCTGAGGACATGGCGCACGTTATGGGTTTTGTCAAATTGTTTCTTTCTGTGAATATATGGTTGATTATTTTCTTTATCGAAGTGCTGCCATATATAACCCTTAGCATGGATGAATCTAGGGGAGTAAGGGATGTTACTACTGTATAGACAATGCTCGCACCTTGGATTGTGTATGTCTACCTGCTTGTATACCTGGATATCTAACTTGAGGTGATGACCCATTCTGGCTCAGAGTTGACTAGACCAATTACTGTCAGTAGTATTACTATTATGATTCTAAGATTCTGAGTATGGATAGTAGTGATATAGGCCCGCCACCAGGTGTATGACGGTACACTGTTGATTCGTGAGAATGTTGCTTCATGTTGACCACGGTGGGTCCAGTAGTGGCTCAGTTTGTCTCATTTCCAGTCACATCTCTTCTTTCTTTCTCTGTCCTCTTTTTTTCTATGGTACACTTACCTTGTCTTACTTCTCCCTCAGCAGTTGGATGACTTTCAGAAGTTTTTATTTTAATTTTTATTCTTGGGAATTGATGGTTTTCTCTGGTGGAGGGCCACACTTTGGTGTATATATGGACATTACACTTTGTTGGTCACGTATTTTATCGTATGTTTTTTGTTTATGTTTTTAGACTATGAATTTGTCTTGAAGAAGGCCTTAGAAAAGGCCGAAACGTTGACACTGTATTAATGTAATCAGCATAATAAAAGTTACTTATTGATACAAGTCCTGTGAGTGCCCTCCATCTCTACCACTACTCTCTCTCTCTCTCTCTCTCTCTCTCTCTCTCTATCTATATATATCTATATATATATCTATATATATATATATATATATATATATATATATATATATATATATATATATATATAAAGAAAGATCAGCACTCGCCAACCTTGTAACCACTCAGTGCACGGACAGTAAATAGATACAAGGATATGTATTGCACAAGGACAAGACCTGGTGGTGATCCGTATAGTCCCCCGCAAAAAAAGCCAGCACACAAGATTAGAAAAAACACCTTCCTTTAATGCCAAAGTAGCATAACGTTTCAGCTCCCACTGGAGCCTTGGTCACATGCAGCAATTCACAGAAGAAAATCAGGCCTGATATATACATACTAGATTTAATAAAAAAAATCATTTGTCAAATTCATATCTCTCTGAACAATGTGTCAAAATTGCAGAATTCATAAATGTTTGCTGATCCTCATTGCAAGTTGCAAGTCACTCTCCATTGTAACCAATGGAGTAGTATCAATCTCTTAAAGGGACAGCATTTCAAGATTTATATATATATATATATATATATATATATATATATATATATATATATATATATATATATATATATATATATATATATGTATATATAAATATAAAATGTGTAGTTATGCATAATAAAATAAAGAAAATAAAAGTATGAAATGACAAGAAGACAATCAAGTTGTGAAATAGCAAGACACAACCGCTAGACTACATACTCTACAGGAGTCTTTATGAAATCCTGACCACACCTCTAGAACGCCCCTGGAGACTGTGACTTTTACATAACAGAAGAAACGTATATTTTACAATTACAAACATTCACAGAAACTGTTTTGCAAAGTATTGTGGTTGTAATAAGTGTTTTTTTCCCCCACACAGTTCTTGTTTGATGTGTGAGATCTTGTCCTTAGCACCTCACACAACTATGTGTTAATGGAAGCAACACCCACTAATGAAACACAATTTAGAACATTATTTTGTCTTAGCAACCAGGCCTCACAAGAGTTAATGAATCTAGGCCTTTGTCTTGTCACTGGCTACCGTTTAGTTTTAAACCTTTCCATAAAGTGATAATGATCTAATATGCTATTTTCCTGCAGATCCGTTCTGATGCAGAAATGCTTTAGCACATGGTTAATGTACAGAGAAAAGAGGAAACTAAAGCAGGTGGGTAAACTTTTCCACCCTCACTACCACTTTTTTGTGTCAAGGGAGTAACTGTGTGTTTGTGCTTCAGGCATCGCGCAGCACTGCAGACAGACACTATGCGAAATCCTTGCTGCCCCGCACCTTCCAGCAGTGGAAATATTGTCATCGCCTTAAGCGGCACTGCAGAAAAATGGAGGAACATGCACTAAACTTTTACAGGTATGAAGGAATGGTAAACTGCACTAAAACAACCAAGACGCTTCTATTCTTTTAAAATTATGTTTAAGACCTTTTTCTTTGTTGCTACTTTATTTATTTATTTTTATTGTTTTTAAAGAAAGCAAAATCCTTTTGCAAAAAAAGCATAAATAAATAACCAAAGCGATAAATAGGATATACTTTTACTGGCCAACTAATAAAAAAATACGTTTTCAGGCTTCTAGGACACTGAGATTGCTTTGTCATAGGAACTAATGAAGGGACCTCATTTTTCTGAAAACTTGCAAATGTATTTCCTATTAGTTAGCGGTTAAAGGTATCGCCTGTTTATTTCTTGTGTTTTATTCCTTCTTTTGAATACACAATGCTAATGTGATGCTTTTAGCTTTATTTAAAGGGACTGTAAAGTCAAAATTAAACTTTCACAATTTAGATAGAGCATGCAGTTTTAAACAACTTTACTATTTACTTCTGTTAAAGGGACAGTACACTGTAAAATTTATGTTAATGTATTTTCAATGACTTGTTATACCAGCTACAGAGTATAAAATGTATGAGAAATTGCATTTCAGGTTTATTTGTGTATATGAAATAGCTGGTTTTGTGCTTTTAAACCACAGCCTATTACAGTGGGTTGAGCTTCAGGTAATATCAGATCTTATTATGTTATCACTTTGTGTACACACACAGGCTTCCTCATCTTATATTTGTCTAGAAAACCAAAGCTCAATACATAGAGAGAACAATGGACAAATTTAATACACTCCAGCAGGTAAAATGGATAATTGGGAGCAATTTAAATGGGAGAAAATGTTTGGGTGAACTGTCCCTTTAACTAATTTGCTTGGTTCTTTTGGTATCCTTTGTTGAAAGAAAATCTAAAAAATATATATATTGGTAAATCCACTTTGTGGTATGGCATGCGGACAACACATTCTTGAAAGTTAGACCTCCAACATTGCAATCACTGCTCCCAGTACTCCCCATCTTGGGACTCGGCTACTTCCGCTTGAATCCTGATATCATTCATCAATGGAGGCTCCAGCACCTAAATCCATTTGTGCGAGCCTCACCATGTACATTCACCACGTTGATCAAGGACAATATCTAACAGGCAGATATCCCCAGCAGCTCACTAATACTTGTTATGTGGATGTATTTGACATAAATTACACCAATCGCTTCTCATACCAAGCCACCTAGGACTCGGCTAGAACAGCACCACCATAGAAACAGGGTAGCCAGATTAAGAGCTCAACCCATTGATACTGGCAATGAATAAAAAAAATAGCTGAGCACTGGGATCTCTATTATGTAAAAGTAATCCAGCTCCCCATGCTCTCCTATTATGTTTGATCCTTTGTTGAAAAGCATACATAGGTAGGCTAAGGAGCAGCAAAGCACTACTGGGAGCTAGCTGTTCATTGGTGGCTGTACATATATGCCTCTTATTATTGGCTCTCCCGATGCGTTCAGCTAGGTCCCAGCAATGCATTGCTGCTTCTTCAACAAAGGATACCAAAAGAATGAAAATGGTTTGATTAAAAAAAAATATTTAGAAAGGTGTTTAAAGTTGCATACTCTATCTAATTCATGAAAGAAAAATGTTGTGTCTTATGTCCCTTTAACAAATTATTCCTGGTATCACTTAAAGGGACAGTCTACTCCAGAATTTTTATTGTTTAAAAAGATAGAAAATCCATTTATTACTCATTCCCCAATATTGCATAACCAACACTGTTATATTAATATGCTTTTTACCTCTGCAATTACCTTGTACTTAAACCTCTGCACTCTGGACTTCCCCCTTATTTTAGTTATTTTGACAGACTAACATTTTAGCCAAGCAGTGCCCTCTCATAAGTAACTCCACGGGCGTAAGCACAATGTTATCTATATGGCACACATGAACTAATGCCCTGTGAAAAACGTTCATGCGTTCAGATAAGAGGTGGCCTTCAACGGCTTAGAAATTAGCATATGAGCCTACCTAGTCTTAGCTTTCAACTAAGAACAACAAGAGAACAAAGCAAATTTGATGATATTGGAAAGTTGTTTAAAATTACAGGCCCTATCTGATTCCTGAAAGTTTAATTTTAACTATGTTGTCCCTTTTTAAATGGACATAAAAGTGCAAAACAAAACCGCTCTAAAATCTGAGAACATTTTATTATTACACTGTGCTTAACCCCCACAAACTTTGACCTAGCTGAATGCATCTGGTGAGACAGTGACTAGACGCCTATGTGCGGAGCCACCAATCACAAGCTAGCTAAATAGAACAGCTCTTGAAATTGCCTTCTGTATCTTAACAATAAACATTTTAATTTTGATTGTTATGTCCCTTCAGATTTCTTGTTCAGATGCTGCTGTTTCATATTTAGGACAATTAATGTTTGAGTTGAATATCCCATTAGGCCTCACAAGGCTTTTTAATTATTTTTCCATTAAGTATAGTTTTTTTTTCATTGCATAGCATCTGTCGACCTCCTTTTTCCTACATTATGTCTCAGAAACTTGCTTTCAGTCTGTACTTTTTTTAAACCATTGCCATATGCAAAAGTGTCTGATTTATAACGCCTTTTTATGCATCCAGTATATTCCATATGGCTCTTACGTAAACACTATACATGGAATTACAAATCTGTTAATATATATGTGGAAGATTGAATGTTTTTGTTGCTGAAATAATTTTATTATGATAACAATAACTGTTCTAGTAATACATTTTTTATATTATTATTGACTTTATGAAATAACACGTAACAAGAAAACAGCACACAAGACTATTATAGTTACTAAGAAAATAACATTTGTAATCCATAAAGCTGTAGTCCGTCATAAATGACTGTGTCAAACAAATAATTCCTGTGTGACTCTCAAGACACTTTCTTCTGTTAAGTGTGATCAGTCCACGGGTCATCATTACTTCTGGGATATTACTCCTCCCCAACAGGAAGTGCAAGAGGATTCACCCAGCAGAGCTGCATATAGCTCCTCCCCTCTACGTCACTCCCAGTCATTCTCTTGCACCCAACGACTAGATAGGATGTGTGAGAGGACTATGGTGATTATACTTAGTTTTATATCTTCAATCAAAAGTTTGTTATTTTAAAATAGCACCGGAGTGTGTTATTATTTCTCTGGCAGAGTTTGAAGAAGAATCTACCAGAGTTTTTGTTATGATTTTAGCCGGAGTAGTTAAGATCATATTGCTGTTTCTCGGCCATCTGAGGAGAGGTAAACTTCAGATCAGGGGACAGCGGGCAGATGAATCTGCATAGAGGTATGTAGCAGTTTTTATTTTCTGACAATGGAATTGATGAGAAAATCCTGCCATACCGATATAATGTCATGTATGTATACTTTACACTTCAGTATTCTGGGGAATGGTACTTCACTAGAATTACACTGTATGAAATACATAAAGCTGTTTAATAACTAGAGATTATGTTTAACGTTTTTGCTGGAATGTAAAATCGTTTTCATTTGCTGAGGTACTGAGTGAATAAATGTTTGGGCACTATTTTTCCACTTGGCAGTTGCTTAATCTGTTTTTCTGACAGTTTCTGCTCTCCCTCACTGCTGTGTGTGAGGGGGAGGGGCCGTTTTTTGGCGCTTTTACTACGCATCAAATATATACAGGGTCCCTTCAAACATCAAAATCTAACTTCTCTGAAGCTGACTGCTTGGAAATTGAACGCTTGATTTTATCAAGACGTGGGTTTTCTGAGTCAGTTATTGATACCTTAATACAGGCTAGGAAACCTGTTACCAGAAAGATTTACCATAAGATATGGCGTAAATACCTATATTGGTGTGAATCCAAAGGTTACTCTTGGAGTAAGGTTAGGATTCCTAGGATATTGTCTTTTCTACAAGAAGGTTTAGAAAAGGGTTTATCTGCTAGTTCATTAAAGGGACAGATCTCAGCTCTGTCCATTCTGTTACACAAACGTCTGTCAGAAGTTCCTGACGTCCAGGCTTTTTGTCAGGCTTTGGCCAGGATTAAGCCTGTGTTTAAAACTGTTGCTCCACCATGGAGTTTAAACCTTGTTCTTAATGTTTTACAGGGCGTTCCGTTTGAACCCCTTCATTCCATTGATATAAAGTTGTTATCTTGGAAAGTTCTATTTTTAATGGCTATTTCCTCGGCTCGAAGAGTCTCTGAATTATCAGCCTTACATTGTGATTCTCCTTATTTGATTTTTCATTCGGATAAGGTAGTCCTGCGTACTAAACCTGGGTTCTTACCTAAGGTAGTTACTAACAGGAATATCAATCAAGAGATTGTTGTTCCTTCTTTATGCCCAAATCCTTCTTCAAAGAAGGAACGTCTACTGCACAACCTGGATGTAGTCCGTGCTCTAAAATTTTACTTACAGGCAACTAAGGAATTTCGACAAACGTCTTCTCTGTTTGTCATTTACTCTGGGCAGAGGAGAGGTCAAAAAGCTTCCGCTACCTCTCTTTCTTTTTGGCTTCGTAGCATAATTCGTTTAGCTTATGAGACTGCTGGACAGCAGCCTCCTGAAAGAATTACAGCTCATTCTACTAGAGCTGTGGCTTCCACTTGGGCCTTCAAGAATGAGGCCTCTGTTGAACAGATTTGCAAGGCTGCAACTTGGTCTTCGCTTCATACTTTTTCCAAATTTTACAAATTTGACACTTTTGCTTCATCGGAGGCTATTTTTGGGAGAAAGGTTCTTCAGGCAGTGGTTCCTTCTGTATAAAGAGCCTGCCTATCCCTCCCGTCATCCGTGTACTTTTGCTTTGGTATTGGTATCCCAGAAGTAATGATGACCCGTGGACTGATCACACTTAACAGAAGAAAACATAATTTATGCTTACCTGATAAATTCCTTCTGTAGTGTGATCAGTCCACGGCCCGCCCTGTTTTTAAGGCAGGTAAATATTTTTTAATTTATACTCCAGTCACCACTTCACCCTTGGCTTTTCCTTTCTCGTTGGTCCTTGGTCGAATGACTGGGAGTGACGTAGAGGGGAGGAGCTATATGCAGCTCTGCTGGGTGAATCCTCTTGCACTTCCTGTTGGGGAGGAGTAATATCCCAGAAGTAATGATGACCTGTGGACTGATCACACTACAGAAGAAAGGAATTTATCAGGTAAGCATAAATTATGTTTTTATCATTTTCCTATAGTAAGGGATCATTAAAGGGACATGAAACCCAATTTTTTTCTTTCATGATTCAGATAGAGAATACATTTTTAAACAACTTTCCAATGTACATCTATTATTTAATTTGCTTCCTTCTCTTGTTATCCTTTGCTGAAAGGTTTATCTAGGCAAGCTTAGGAGCAGCAGAGAACCTAGGTTCTAGCTGTTGATTGGTGGTTGCATATATATATATTGATTGTGATTGGCTCACCCATGTGTTCAGTTAGAAACCATTAGTGCATTGCTACTCCTACAACAAATGATACCAAGTTAAGTAAACAAATTAGATAATAGAAGTAAATTTGAAAGTTGTTTAAAATTGTATTCTCTATCTGAATCATGAAAGAAAAAAAATTGGGTTTCATGTCCCTTTAAGCCAGTGCAGCAGCATAGGTAAAGCAAATATGAACTGAATATTTTAAAACGCATTGTTTATTATTAATTATATTAATAATAATATTATAAGGAGCATGGAATACAAACATTTACCTTTCGTCATTCAGATAAAGCATACAATTTTAGACCCCTTTCCAATTTACTTCTATTATCAAATTTGTATGATTTGTTGAATGAGCAGCAGTGCACTACTGGGAGCTAGCTGAGCCCATCTGGTGAGCCAATGACAAGACATATATGTACAGTCGCCAATCACCTGCTAGCTCCCAGTAGTGCATAGCTGCCCCTGAGCCTACCTGGGACAGCAAAAGAGAATGAAACGAATAAGATAATAAAAATTAAACATTGTTTAACATTGCATGGCTCTATATGAATCATGAAATACATTTTTGACTTTACTGTCCCTTTTAAATCCATTTAAAAACAATGGCAACAATTTACTGATAATGTACCAGACTACTGAAATGTTGCTCTTGCTGACCTTTTTTTAAACAGATGTAATAAATAGAAACATCAGTTAATATGTGTTACCTGTGCTGCACTGCCTTAATAATTCCTTACTATAGGGTAATTATAAAAGTGTCATGCAGAAATCACTTGTTAGGCATCAAGATAAACATATTCAATAAATAAGGTGAATATATTTTGGTTTATATAAGAGAGGTGTTGTCACAAGTCAGATATTCTGCTCCAGCAAATATAAGTTTGTGCTTATAAAAAGAAAGTCCAAAATGCATTAGGAGACCTCCGTATTTGAACAAATATTGATAGAGTGCCATAAAATCATGCTAAACGCCTTGTCATCTCCCAGCATCAAATCAGATCAGGATATGGATTTAAATAATAACTGGGTTAGCACGACTAAGAATAGAAAAAAAAAATGTATTGCAGTTAATCCATTCTGATAATGAGGATCCAGGTTTTTTCTTCCAGTAACCAGGAATAAGACGTTTGGCACAAATGAACCATTTCCTTTACATGAAGGGTAGTTTTAATTGCCCGCTTAACAGAAAATTCTAGGGTTATTTCCCAAAAAGTGACTTTATTTATATTACTACAATTTTAGCTGACCAAAAACCTTGTATAACGGGACAGTCCCACAAGTTGTGCACCGAGGTTCCCCTCTGTCCTCTTTCCCTCTGTCTATTGGATATAGTTCATGAGGTGTTGTTGTCTATAATGAAACAACACACCGGTGGCACTCAAAAAATGGCAACAGTGCCTTTATTACAGAGCAACGTTTCGGGGCTCCTGCCCCTTTATCAAGCCCCGAAAAGTTGCTCTGTAATAAAGGCACTGTTGCCATTTTTTGAGTGCCACCGGTGTGTTGTTTCATTATACTTGTCATTGGACTTTGGTTAGAGAAGTCCCCCTGGTGTGCACCAACTCGAATCATTGGAAAAATTAAGGATTAAGTGAGTGCTGGTCCTGCTTGTCTAAATATCAGTTTTGTTGTCTATAGTTTGTGTCTTACAACACCACTGTATGACCTACACTTCCTAAAACATACTGTGCTGCCAGAAGGATTTGAGATGCCATACAATGTCTTGCATAAAAATTGGCTTTGCATTTCATAGTTATGAGGCCTAGAAAAAATCCAGCCACACCGAGTTGAAATTTAGGTATGGCTGGTAGCAGCCAGGGAGGGAGGGCACCCGTGGGTGTCTTGGGACTCTAATCCAGGGCCTAAATTTAAGGCTCCAGTGGCTTCCTGGTGCCTGGGTTTGTTAAACCCTGCATTAATATATTTTTTAGATTTCTGTCATGTTAAGCATCTCCCTACTAGCTAAAAAGTTACTCATATCAGTTTTAATTATATTTTTGTATCTTTAAACTGCAGCCTTAGAAGCAGACTCACATATGGTGAATACTTCTTTGGCAGTAGTAATTTCTGACATCTTCCAGTCATTCCTTTTAACAGTCCAAATATACATGATAGATCTGTTTGAGTAAACTGGGTCAGTCATAGTGTTTGGAACCTAATTATTTCACTAGTTTGTGTGTGTGTATGTATGTGTATGTGTATATATGTATATATATGTGTGTGTGTACATATATATATATGTGTGTGTGTGTGTGTATATATGTATATATATGTGTGTGTGTGTATATATGTGTGTGTGTGTGTGTGTGTATGTATGTATGTATGTATGTATGTATATGTATATGTGTATGTATATATATATATATATATATATCTGGGTGATTCACTGCATATGTGGTTTTAAACCACGATTAACCGACGCAATTTAAAAACCGCGAGAGTATGTGGTTTTTATGGGGGGCGGGGCCTGGGGGGACATCACGTCACGACGATCGTGCCGAGTTAAGACAATGGAAGGAGCCGGTCCCGGACCACCGGTAACTGAGTGACATGTTCTGGCCTAGCATATAGCTAGGCAGAGGAGCCGTGCACACACAGCAGTTAGAAGAGGCAGCACTGCGGGGCATAGCAGAGTGGAGACGTGTTCAAGGTGGGGTGGGTTGCTCACTCAGGCGAGCTGGAGGCAAGCAAGTAAGAAACTTGCACTACGGGCTGGATAAGGCAGCGATCTGACTGCACTGCCACTGTCTGTAGGGTTATAAATAAAGTAAACAAGCTCCAGGGAGAGGGAGGCTCAGTGGAAATGAAAGCAGTCTGAATAACAGATGTAGCACTGCCCTGGCATATACTTATACCTGGAGATTTATCCAATAAAATATTTGTTTCTTTTGCAAGATGTACCAAGTCCACGGTTTCATCCTTACTTGTGGAATATTATCCTTCCTAACAGGAAGTGGCAAAGAGAGCACCACAGCAGAGCTGTCTATATAGCTCCCCCTTAACTCCACCCCCCAGTCATTCTCTTTGCCGTCTCTAAGCAGGAAGGGTAAAGTGAAAGAGGTGATAAACTGTTTTTATTTTATCTTCAAGCAAGGGTTTTCTTCTCCAGCCTATAGCGTGCATTGTTCCTGTAACCACTGCAGCTTCCTTTTGATTTGAGGGGCGGTCCTAAGGCCGCGGGGCATAGCAGTGGCGCCTTATCTAGACGACATCCTAATTCAAGCGTCGACTTTCCAACTAGCCAAGTCTCACACGGACTTAGTGTTGGCCTTTCTAAGATCTCATGGGTGGAAGGTGAACGTAAAAAAGAGTTCTCTTTTCCCTCTCACAAGAGTTTCATTTCTAGGGACTCTGTGATAGACTCGGTGTACATGAAAATATTTCTGACGGAGGTCAGGAAATCAAAGATTTTGACCACCTGCCGAGCTCTTCATTCCATTCCTCGGCCGTCAGTGGCTCAGTGTATGGAGGTAGTCGGTTTAATGGTAGCGGCGATGGAAGTAGTTCCATATGCTCGCTTACATTTCAGACCACTGCAACTATGCATGCTCAATCAGTTGAATGGGGATTATGCAAATTTATCTCCTCAGATAAATCTGGACCAAGAGACCAGAGACTCTCTTCTTTGGTGGTTGTCACAGGATCATCTTTCCAAGGGAATGTGTTTCCGCAGGCCAGCGTGGGTCATAGTGACGACGGACGCCAGCCTATTGGGCTGGGGTGCAGTCTGGAATTCCCTGACAGCACAGGGTTTGTGGACTCAGGAGGAGGCCCTCCTACCGATAAATATTCTGGAATTAAGAGCGATATTCAATGCTCTTCAGACGTGGCCTCAGCTGGTTTCGGCCGGATTCATCAGATTTCAGTCGGACAACATCACGACTGTAGCTTATATCAGTCATCAGGGGGGAACAAGGAGTTCCTTAGCGATGATAGAAGTTTCCAGGATAATCCGATGGGCAGAGACTCACTCTTGCCATCTATCAGCGATCTATATCCCAGGGGTAGAGAACTGGGAGGCAGATTTTCTAAGTCGTCAGACTTTTCATCCGGGGGAGTGGGAGCTCCATCCGGAGGTGTTTGCTCAACTGGTTCAGCTATGGGGCACACCAGAATTGGATCTGATGGCGTCTCGTCAGAACGCCAAACTTCCTCATTACGGATCCAGGTCAAGGGATCCTCAGGGAGTACTGATAGATGATCTAGCAGTACCCTGGTCGTTCAACCTGGCTTATATGTTTCCACCTTTTCCTCTCCTTCCACATCTGATTGCCAGAATCAAACAGGAGAGAGCTTTGGTGATTTTGATAGCACCTGCGTGGCCACGCAGGACTTGGTATGCAGACCTGGTGGACATGACATCTCTGCCACCATGGACTCTGCCACTAAGACAGGACCTTCTGATTCAAGGTCCGTTCAAGCATCCAAATCTAATTTCTCTGCAACTGACTGCTTGGAGATTGAACGCTTGATTTTATCAAAGCGGGTTTTTTTTGAGTCGTTCATAGATACCTTGATTCAGGCTCGAAAGCCTGTCACCAGGAAAATCTATCATAACATATGGCGTAAATATCTTTTTTGGTGCGAATCCAAAGGCTACTCATGGAGTAAAATCAGGATTCCTAGGATTTTGTCCTTTCTTTAAGAAGAATTGGAGAAAGGATTGTCAGCTAGTTCCTTAAAAGGACAGATATCTGCTTTGTCTATTCTATTGCACTAGCGTCTGGCAGATGTCCCAGACGTTTGGGCTTTTTGTCAGGCTTTAGTTAGAATCAAGCCTGTGTTTAAACCTGTTGCTCCGCCATGGAGTCTAAATTTAGTTCTTAAAGTTCTTCAGGGGGTTCCGTTTGAACCCATGCATTCCATAGATATTAAGCTTCTATCTTGGAAAGTTCTGTTTCTAGTTGTTATCTCTTCAGCTCAAAGAGTTTCTGAACTATCTGCATTACAATGGGACTTGCCTTATCTTGTTTTCCATGCTGATAAGTTTGTTTTGCGTACCAAACCTGGGTTCCTCCCTAAGGTTGTTACTAACAGGAATATCAATCAGGAGATTGTTGTTCCTTCTATGTGTCCTAATCCTTCTTCTAAGAAGGAACGTTTATTGCACAACTTGGACGTGGTTCGTGCTTTGAAGTTCTATTTGCAGGCAACCAAAGATTTTCGTCAAACATCTTCTTTGTTTGTTGTCTATTCTGGAAAACATAGGGGTCAAAAGGCTACGGCTACCTCCCTTTCCTTTTGGCTGAAAAGCATCATCCGTTTGGCTTACGAGACTGCTGGACAGCAGCCTCCTGAAAGAATTACTGCTCACTCTACTAGAGCGGTGGCTTCCACATGGGCTTTTAAAAATGATGCTTCTGTTGAACAGATTTGTAAGGCTGCGACTTGGTCTTCGCTTCATACCTTTTCCAAATTTTACAAATTTGATACTTTTGCTTCTTCAGAGGCTATTTTTGGGAGACAGGTTCTGCAAGCAGTGGTGCCTTCCGTTTAGGTTCCTGTCTTGTCCCTCCCTTCATCCGTGTCCTAAAGCTTTGGTATTGGTATCCCACAAGTAAGGATGAAACCGTGGACTCGGTACATCTTGCAAAAGAAAACAAAATTTATGCTTACCTGATAAATTTCTTTCTTTTGTGATGTACCGAGTCCACGTCCCGCCCTGTCTATTCAAGACAGATAGTATTTTTTATTGAAAACTTCAGTCACCTCTGCACCTTATAGTTTCTCCTTTTTCTTACTTGGCCTTCGGAATGACTGGGGGGTGGAGTTAAGGGGGGAGCTATATAGACAGCTCTGCTGTGGTGCCCTCTTTGCCACTTCCTGTTAGGAAGGATAATATCCCACAAGTAAGGATGAAACCGTGGACTCGGTACATCGCAAAAGCATAAATTTTGTTTTTTATTTTCATATATCTACACAGTAAGTAAAAAAAGTTTAATGGCTAATGCTTTACATACTTACATTATATATGTAATGTAGGAATTATTTTATTGAATAAATCTCCAGGAACAAGTATATGCAGCAAGTTATTCAGACTGCTTTCACTTCCACAGAGCCTCTCTCCCCCCTCCCTCTCTCCCCACAGCTTGTTTAGAAAATTACGGTGTTTTAGTCATTTTTTTTATGAAATCGTGATTAAAACCGCAAACCGCGTTTTTTTTGGGTCGAAAATCGCGATTTAGATTTTTGCCCATTTGTCAGAGTTTTTTCCCTGTTGTGTTTGCTATGTGCTGCTGGCAGCCATTTTACTCACCTCTCTTCCTGACTATGGTGCAGTGTGGGGGATGCTGCTCAATTCCTGCACTTCCTTTTATTACCAGACTGGTGTGCATCATCCATGTGAGACAGGATGCAGTCTCAGAATTGTGATGTCATCACTTATTATTTAAAGGGCCTCTGTTCAGTATGCTTTGCCTTTGCGTTGTCTCAGACCTGTTTGTGAGAGTTCCTGTGTATTTCATGGCTGCCTGTCGTCCTTCCTGGTTCCTGATCCCTGGCTTGTTCCTGGCTCATCTGACTTTTCGCTTTGGTTTTGATTCCTGGCTTGTTATTTGATTTGTGGACTTTTTATTATTTTTTGCTATTAATAAAGGTGTGATTATTTTTGCACTTCTCGTCTCAGTCGGATTCCTGGCACCCTGACATTACGCAAAGGCCATGAATCCTGATGGTGCTAATAATCCACCTTTACCTGCCATCAGTTCCAAGATGGATGTACAGGTTCACCGCTTGGATCAATTTGCACTAGCCCTGCAAACCCTGCTGACTCGCACTGCACATTTGGACCAAAGTGTCCCGCAAGTTATGGCTGCTCCTGTTTCCGCTGCTGCACCTATGCCTACCAGGAGCATTTGATGTTCCGGCTCGCTCCTCCTCTGCTGCTAAACGACTCATGTCCATTCAGCAAGGTACAAGATCTGTTGCTCAGTATGCTATTTTGTTCCGTACGCTTGCCGCAGAGGTAGGTTGGAACAATGAAGCCCTTGTTGCCGCCTTCTTTCATGGGCTCTCTGATGCGATTAAAGCTGAAGTTGCTGCCAGAGATTTACCAGAGGATCTCTAGGTATTGGTGTCTTTTTTTGATCCTAATTGACATCAGACTCAGAGAGTGGCCCTCTTTCAAGGAGCGCTTGCGGAAGCCTCCTGTTCCGTTGTCTCCTACGTGTTCGTTCCCACCCATGCCTCCCTCTCCTCGCATGCCTCCTGGTCCCGAGTCACCAGGTACTGCTGAGCCGATGCAGCTGGGATTCACGCGTCTCTGCGGCAGAGAGGGCCTTTAGGAGGAGGGAGGGGCTCTGCCTCTATTGTGGGTTACAGGGCCACCTTTTGAAGTCTTGTCCTACACGGCCGGGAAATGCTCACACCTAAGGTCCTGTCGGGGGCAGACCTTGGGTGGTTTATCCTCGTCCCAGAACCGCTTAAGGAGAAACCTTTGGTCACGGTTGTCCTTTCCTGGGTGGACTCCTCCATAGTCACTCAGGCTCTTGTTTACTCCGGTGCTGCGGGCTATTTCATTGACAGTGCTTTTGTATCAAAGCACTCCATTCCTGTTTTGCCTCTGTCCGTTCCGCTTGCTATTGAGGCCATTGATGGCAGGCCCCTTCAAGCCCGCACTCGTTACTCACGAAACTGCTCCGTTCTCCATGGCTGTTGGGGCTCTCCATATTGAAACCCTCTAGTTCCAGGTGATAAACTCTCCGCATTTTCCGGTTGTTCTGGGTTATCCCTGGCTCCAAAAGCACAATCCCAGTCTCGACTGGCGCAGGTCTGAAATTTTGTCGTGGTCCCCGCAATGTATTTCCACTTGTCTTCGGAAACCAGTTAAAGTCTTGTGCACTTCTTCGGTTTCTCAATTGCCAGAGGAGTACTGAGAGTTCCTAGACGTGTTTGACAAGGTTAGTGCCGGTACGTTGCCTCCTCACCGGTCTTACGATTGTGCCATAGACCTGCAACCCGGAGCCATTCCTCCTCGGGGCCGGGTGTACCCTCTGTCTGTTGCAGAGAATTGTGCTATGGAGGAGTATGTTGCCGATGCTCTGTCGCGGGGGATCATCCGCAAATCCTGCTCTCCTGCAGAGGCTTTGTGAAGAAAAAGGGTGGCGAGTTAAAGTGAAGGTCAATTTTCATCAATGAGTGCTCGGTTTTTAAAAATACTTTTAAAAACAGGGGCACTTTCATTGATGAAAATTAACATAGCAATGGATTTGAAGAAATACTTACCTTTTACTTCTGCAAAGCCGGATCAACGATCCCCCTCCTTCTTCTTCCTGCTGTAGACCACAGCAATGACGAAACTGGCTTCCTCCAATCACAGCCAGGCATCACGAGCTGGACGCTCTGGGGTGCAAGCCATGATTGGAGGAAGCCGGTTTTCGTCATTTCTGACGTCACTACAGAGGAACTTAGGCTGAGATCGGCGATCCGGTTTTGCAGGAGTAAAAGGTAAGTATTTCTTAAAATCCAGTGCAATGTTAATTTTCATCAATGAAAGTGCCCCTGTTTTTAAAAGTATTTTTAAAAACCGGGCACTCATTGATGAAAATTGACCTTCACTTTAAGACCATCTATCGATTATAGGGGTCTTAATCATCTTACAATTAAGAATGCTTACCCTATTTCGCTTATTACTGAACTCTTTGACCGCCTCAAGGGAGCTACGGTCTTTTCTAAACTTGATTTGAGAGGAGCGTACAATCTCGTTAGGATTAAGGAGGGTCACGAATGGAAAACAGCATTTAACATCAGGAGCGGGCATTATGAGTATCTTGTAATGCCCTTTGGCCTATGTAATGCTCCTGCTGTTTTTCAGGAATTTATTAATGATGTCCTACGAGATATGTTGCAACAGTGTGTTGTGGTGTACTTCGACGACATCCTCATACACTCACCCACACTTGAGGCTCATCGTTCTGATGTTACACGGGTTCTTCAGAGACTACGTGAGAACGGCCTGTTTTGTAAACTCGAGAAATGTGAGTTCCATGAGACTCAAGTAACCTTCCTAGGTTATGTTATCTCCGTTGCAGGGTTCTCCATGGATCCTGACAAGTTATCTGCAGTTCTGCAGTGGCCTCGCCCAGTTGGTCTTCGGTCTATTCAACGTTTTTTGGGGTTCGCCAATTACTATAGAAAGTTTATTAAAAACTTTTCTTCCTTGGTCAAACCTATCACAGACATGACCCGTAAAGAGAATGATCCACTCCATTGGTCACCTACTGCTATTAAGGCCTTTGATAGTCTTAAGACTGCCTTTGCTGCCGCTCCAGTTCTGGCTCATCCTAACCCTGTCCTGCCTTTCTTTCTTGAGGTCGATGCGTCTGAGACTGGAGTAGGTGCCCTCTTGTCTCAACGTCCTACACCTGACGGTTCCTTGCATCCGTGTGGTTTCTTCTCTAAGAAATTGTCTCCAGTGGAGTGCAATTATGAAATTGGCGACAGGGAATTACTGGCCATAATTTTGGCACTTAAGGAATGGAGGCATCTTCTCAAGGGTACTAGCGTGCCAGTGCTCATTCTTACTGACCACAAGAATTTAACTTATCTATCTGAAGCAAAACGTTTGTCGCCCTGACAGGCCAGATGGGCGCTATTTTTTTCTCTGTTTAATTATGTGGTTTCCTACCTGCCTGGTAGTAAGAATGTTAGGGCTGATGCCATCTCTCGACAGTTTTCGCCTCTGTCCAAGGAGGAGTCTGTACCTACTCCTGTTATACCTCCTGACCATATTTTTGCTACCATACGTACTAATTTGACTTCTCCCTTGGGAGAGGAGATCCTGGGTGCACAAATCAATGCACCGCCTGAGAAACCTAGTGGTAAGTGTTTTGTTCCTGAGAATCTTCGAACTAAACTTTTGCACACTTACCACTATCCTAAAGCCGCAGGTCACCCAGGCAAGAACCAAATGATTTGATCTGTCACTCAACAATTCTGGTGGCCAGGTCTTCGTTCTGATGTTGCTGCGTATGTTGCCTCCTGCTCAGTTTGTGCACAGAATAAGACTCCTCAACGTCTTCCTGTGGGTCTTCTTCAACCTATTGCTAATGGTGAGCGTCCTTGGACACATCTTTCCATGGACTTCATTGTCGAGCTCCCTGTTTCCAATGGCAATACTGTTATCCTTATGGTGGTTGACCGTTTTTTTCTGAAATGTCACATTGCATTCCCTTGATGAAGCTGCCTACCGCTCAGGAGCTTGCTTCAATTTTTGCTGGGAGGTCTTCCGTTTACATGGGTTACCCAAGGAGATAGTGTCGGACCGGGGTAGCCAGTTTGTCTCCAGATTTTGGCGTTCCTTTTGTGCCCAAATGGGGATCCAGCTTTCCTTCTCCTCAGCATATCGCCCTCAATCCAATGGGGCTGCGGAACCGTTTAATCAAGTTCTGGAACAGTTCCTTGTTGCTATGTCTCAGATCACCACAATAATTGGTCTGAACTTTTACCTTGGGCAGAGTTTGCTCGTAATAGTGCTATTAATGCTTCCTCCAAGATATCCCCGTTCATGGAGAATTATTGGTTTCAACCATTCTTGTTGCCCGATTCATTCATGTCTCAGGGTATTCCGGCTTTGGAGGAGCATCTCCGGCAACTCCGTTCCATGTGGGTGCAGATTCAGTATTGTCTTCATCGTTCTATGCAGCGCCAAAAGTTCCAGGCTGATCGTAGGCGTCTGCCCGCACCTTCCTATCAGGTTGGTGAGAGAGTTTGGCTGTCCTCCCGCAACTTGAACCTTTGTGTGCCTTCCAATAAATTGGCTCCCCGTTATGTTGGTCCTTTTCGAATACTCAGACGGGTTAATCCTGTGGCCTACGCTCTTGACCTTCCTCCTGCTATGCGCATCTCCAATGTTTTTCATTTCTCCCTTTTGAAACCATTGGTTTGTAATCGGTTTACCACTGTGTTGCCTCGTACCCGTCTTATCTTTGTTGACAACCATGAGGAGTATGAGGTCAGCAGCATTATTGACTCTCGTATGTTCAGGGGTATTTGGTTCACTGGAGGGGCTACGGTCTGGAGGAGCGTTCTTGGGTTCCCTCCTCTGATGTTCATGCTCCCGCCCTCCTCCGTGTCTTCCATGCCCGTTTCCCCAATAAGCCTTTTGTCCTCCCGTGGGGGAGGGGTCATTGAGGGGAGGGTACTGTCAGGGTTTTTTCCCTGTTGTGTTTGCCATGTGCTGCTGGCAGCCATTTTACTCACCTCTCTTCCTGACTATGGTGCATTGTGGGGGATGCTGCTCAATTCCTGCACTTCCTTTTATTACCAGACTGGTGTGCATCATCCATGTGAGACAGGATGCAGTCTCAGAATTGTGATGTCATCACTTATTATTTAAAGGGCCTCTGTTCAGTATGCTTTGCCTTTGCGTTGTTTCAGACCTGTTTGTGAGAGTTCTTGTGTATTACCTGGCTGCCTGACGTCCTTCCTGGTTCCTAATCCCTGGCTTGTTCCTGACTCTGCTGTTTTCCTTGTCCCTGATTCCGGCTCGTCTGACTTTTTGCTTTGGCTCCTGACTCGGCTCGTCTAACTACCAGCTCTGGTTTTGATTCCTGGCTTGTTATTTGACTTGTGGACTTTTTATTATTTTTTTGCTATTAATAAAGGTGTGATTATTTTTGCACTTCTCGTCTCAGTCGGATTCCTGGCACCCTGGCACCCATATCGCCCAACCCTAAAATATATATATATATTATTCTTATTATTATTTCTTCTTTTTTTTTATTGCCAGAAATGTGCAATATAAAAAGTGTTATTATATTAGCTGTGCCTAGAAGTGATGACGTGTGACATTCTTGCACATAAGAATATTTACTAATTTCTTGGTGCGGCATATTGTATCGGGTGCCAAACACCTTTATTGTACCTAATTGAAGGTCATAGTATTTGTTTCATCTGTTACATCTAAAAAGCCATTTTAACATCTATTCAAGTTTATGATTTATAGAAACAAGTGTTCAGCATCTACTCCTCATTAGGATCTGGGTTTAAAGCAACTCCTGTTTTTCTTATGTTTAGGCAAACTGTGCAAAGGAGAATTCTGCTTACATGGTGGACAAAACATAACCTGCAGAAAGAGAATAGGCTGGCCGAGAGATTGGTGAGTCCTGCTATGTACATTAGGGTAATCTTAAAGTGACAAGCTAAAATCTAGTGTACGGAGAAATAAAAAAACACTTGACTGATGTTGGTTCCATGTGCCTGGTGTTCTCTCACTGGTGTTGAACCAGACATGCTTTTCTAGTCATAATCTTTTGAATACAGTTAAACACTTGTATAGCATTTTGGCTGCAAAATTAATAATCTGGCTTTAATTTATTTTAGCTAAAGGCCTTCTGTGTCCTTAGTTTGTCGTCAGTGTTCGGAGGGGGGTAGCATTATTTCATAGCTACAACTTTTTCAGGCATATGTGTTAACTGATATTCACACTTACTATATTTTCACTGCAGTCCATCCTACATTACAACTGGAGGCTTGCAGAGAGGTACTGGTGCACATGGAAGGAACAAACGGAGTCACGTCAAGCAGAGCAGGAGGCGGAAAAGGTGGCTGCTGTGTACTGTTGGCGGCGCCAGTTGCTGACAGCCCTGTACACATGGCAGGAAAATGTTCAGGAAATTAAAGCAAGGTAAGAGCAGCTAATTACTATAGAGATATAAGGTAAAACTAATTTATATACTTGCTCAAAGAGAACTTGCTTTGCGGATAACAGTTGGTCATGTGAGTCTTTGCAGTTGTTTGTGTCACTAGTGTAAACAATGATATGATTCAATGTATCAACATATTTTACCATGTGTGCGTTTGTACCTATATATAATCTTTATATCTGATTTATATTGTTATACACGTATCCCTTTTAAATATGTATACTGTCTCCCTGGAGTTATTTGTGGTTACCATTGAGGGCACTCATTTTTAAAAGATGTGAATGGCTCTGTTCTTATGATGACACTAGAAAGGAAATATCCCAGTATAGTCATGACTTCAGGGGCACATTGATGCCTTTAACTCGCACTCCTTGCAAGCCTGAATTATCCATTGATGCCATGTTTTATAATTAGTTGCCTCTAGTTTTAAATTCCATCCCTAATTCTAAAACAGTTTTAGTTCCAAAAATGGGATATTATAATGTAGACTATGTTTCAGACCTTATATAACCCTAAGGGCACATTTGCCAAGAAATTAAACTTTTTGCTTTTGTGAAAAAATAAATTGTGTCCCACGCTTCCTCGAGAGTCCAAAAACATCTTACCTAGACTTTCTTCAAATGTTGTAAATCAATAACTGGTTTAGGGATTTTGTCGCATTTTTCAGAAAAACTAGGTTACAGAATGTTGTTTGTTTGATATATCTAGAGAGTGTGTGAAGATGTATTTAAAGGGAAATTCCAGCTAAAATTGGAATCCACATGGATGCATTTCAGTTTTTAATACATTTTTGTAATGTACATGTATTAGCAAAAATGCTTCTAATAAAAGCTATAGCTGTTTTAAAAGTTTTAGTATGTCACATGCACTTGCTCAGAGAGCCTTAGGTGCTTGTGCCATCTGGTAATGATTCAATTTCTTAATTGCTGACACGATAGAGGCCCCACTTTTGATCTGAGCAGCTGCAGTATTTAACGTTCTGGTGCACTGCAAATATCTAGCTATGCATCACATGCACATGCAGAGAAAAATGTTAATACTAAAACAGTTCCTATAATTAAGTGCCGCACTGCACGAAACGCGTAAGGACACACACCCTTTTTCGCTTTCTGTGTTGGTATGTTTGTATAGCGACTTCAATCCTGGAATAAACTTCTGACTTCTGTGTTTGAAAGACCAAGTGTGCCGCCTCCTTCTTTCTCAGTGATAACTTTTACTAGAAGCGTTTTTGGTAATACATGTATATTGCAAATATGTTTGTTTTCAAATATGTAATTCACGTATGTGCATTTAAATTTTGGCTGCAACTTTTATTTTTTTATAATTTGTCTAAAAACGGATCTAATTATCTATTAGGAGGATCAGAGAGGAACAAGCCTCATGCCACTACTGCCAGTGCTGCGTGCAAAAAGCCTGGCGTCACTGGAGAACGGTAATTAAAAAAAATAAAAATTTATGCTTACCTGATAAATTTCTTTCTTTCCAGGCATGGGGAGTCCACAACGTCATTCCAATTACTAGTGGGATATTTAACTCCTAGCCAGCAGCAGGAGGCAAAGAGCACCCCATAATCCCCTGTCATTCAGCCGAAGGAAAATGGATGAAGAAAAAGGTGCCTGATGTTTACTCAAAAAAATCTGCCAAATTATCATTAAAAAAGAGGGCGGGGTCGTGGACTCTCCATGCCCAGAAAGAAAGAAATGTATTTGGTAAACATAATTTTTTTTATTTCCTCTGGCATGGAGAGTCCACAACGTCATTCCAATTACTAGTGGGAACCAATACCCAAGCTAGAGGACACGGAATGAACAGGGAGGGAGAACAAGGCAGGAGGACCTAAACAGAAGGCACCACCGCTTGAAGAACCTTTCTCCCAAAAGAGGCCTCAGCTGAGGCAAAAGTATAAAATTTTGTAGAATTTTGAAAACGTATGCAAAGAGGACCATGTTGCCGCTTTACAAATCTGTTCCACAGAAGCTTCATTTTTGAAAGCCCAAGATGAGGAGACAGCCCTAGTGGAATGAGCCGTAATTCTCTCAGGTGACTGCTGTCCAGCAGTCTCATAAGCCAAATGAATCATACTTCTTAACCAGAGGGAAAGAGTAGTAGAAGTGGCCTTCTGACCCTTTACCCTTTCCAGAGAAAACCACAAACAGGGCAGAAGATTGCCGAAAATCTTTAGTAGCTTGTAGATAAAATTTTAGAGCACACACAACATCCAAGTTATGCAAAAGACGTTCCTTATGAGAAAAAGGATTAGGACAAAAAGAAGGAGCAACAATTTCCTGATTAATGTTTCGATCCGACACCACCTTAGGGAGAAACCTGTATTTAGTACGAAGGACCGCCTTATCTACATGAAAAATAAGGTACAGGGAATCACACTGCAGAGCAGAAAGCTCAGAAACTCTAGGAGCAGAAGAAATAGCAAGAAGAAACAAAACTTTCCAAGATAACAACTTTATATCAACAACATGCATTGGCTCAAACGGAGCCTGCTGTAAAACTTTAAGAACTAGGTTAAGGCTCCAAGGAGGAGCAACAGGTTTAAACACAGGCCGGATTCTGACCAGGGCCTGAACAAAAGCTTGAACATCTGGTAAATCTGCTATACATTTGTGCAAAAGAATAGACCATGCAGAAATCTGACCCTTCAGAGTACTGACTGACAATTCTTTCTCCTGGCCCTCCTGAAGAAAGGACAAAATGCAAGGAACCCACAGTGGACTCCTAGAGAAAAAAACTCGAGATTCACAGCAGAAAAAGTATATACTCTATACTTATGGAAAAAAATCAACCAAAACCAACTTCTGCGATGCCAAACTGAAGCAAAAGAAACACTGAAACATGCTCCAGAAGGACACAAACTATGTCCGAGAAAGAGAGCCAGCAGAGAATCTTGAAAGGAAACCATAGTCCTATGGAACAGCTAAAGCTAGACCATAGCTGTCTGAGGATCTCTCAATCTGGATCCAAAAAAGTAAGCTTGGCGTTTTAAACGAAAACATCATCAAAGCCAACTCCAGGACTCATCACCTGAGAACATTTCTATGGAGGAACATCGAGAATACTTCTAGATGAAGAGCCCACTAAGTACAAAAACTTACTCCCGGGCGAAAATCTGTCTGCACAGATAATCTTCATAAATGATTTTTGGAGAACATACAAAGTTTCACCAAGAGATGGTCACAGGTTTACAGGAATTCTGAGTCTTAAGGTGTTCTCTCAGCAGCATTATGCTATTACGGAACCCCAAACTGTTCCCTAGCCAGAGAGGCTAGCAACAGGACCCATGATCGCAAGAAGCATGCGCAGTGGGACAAGAGATCCTGAGAGAGTAACCAAAACCGAAATCTCTCAAAGAGATGTCAAAATTAACCTCAGAAAGAGCTCAGAGAGGACTCCAATCCCCTGAGAAGAAATAGGCCCACTGGAATTCAAACCCAGAACATTCTGGGTCTTAATCAGATATAAGAACTATTAAACTATAGGAGCACTCCCTATATAAAAAGTATAGTATAAAACAGCTTGCGGGCACACATTCAAGGTGCAATTAACTGCAGTAGGAACCAAACTGCAAACCTACCGATTACCAGGCGGTAGAGCCAGTACAACTAGTGTAAAATAAAAGATTATTGTACATGTGACACAGACATGAGCAAAATACCCCTCAATATGAGAAGAATTAAACAAGCCCGGAAAATTAAAATAGGGCAACATACATGTCCCAGAAACTAGAAAAAACATAATTTATGTAAGAACTTACCTGAGAAATTCATTTGTTTCATATTGGCAAGAGTCCATGAGCTAGTGACATATGGGATATACAATCCTACCAGGAGGGGCAAAGTTTCCCAAACCTCAAAATGCCTATAAATACACCCCTCACCACACCCACAATTCAGTTTAACGAATAGCCAAGCAGTGGGGTGATAAAGAAAGGAGTAGAAAGCATCAACAAAGGAAATTGGGAAATAATTGTGCTTTATACAAAAAATCATAACCACCATAAAAGGGTGGGCCTCATGGACTCTTGCCAATATGAAAGAAATGAATTTATCAGGTAAGTTCTTACATAAATTAGGTTTTCTTTCATGTAATTGGCAAGAGTTCATGAGCTAGTGACATATGGGATATCAATACCCAAGATGTGGAGTCTTCCACTCAAGAGTCACTAGAGAGGGAGGGAATAAAAATAAAAACAGCCATATTTTGCTGAAAAAAATTAATCCACAACCCAAAAAAAATAAGTTTATTTTCATTTTTGAAAGAAAAAAACTTAAATAAAAAAGCAGAAGAATCAAACTGAAACAGCTGCCTGAAGAACTTTTCTACCAAAAACTGCTTCCGAAGAAGCAAATACATCAAAACGGTAGAATTTAGTAAATGTATGCAAAGAGGACCAAGTCGCCGCTTTGCAAATCTGATCAACTGAAGCTTCATTCTTAAAAGCCTACAAAGTGGAAACTGATCTAGTAGAATGAGCTGTAATTCTCTGAGGAGGGGCCTGACCCGACTCCAAATAAGCTTGTTGAATCAAAAGTTTCAACCAAGAAGCCAAGGAACTAGCAGAATCCTTCTGACCTTTCCTAGGACCAGAAAATAAAACAAATAGACTAGAAGTCTTCCTGAAATCTTTAGTAGCTTCCACATAATATTTCAAAGCTCTTACCACATCCAAAGAATGGAAGGATCTCTCCAAAGAATTCTTAGGATTAGGACATAAGGAAGGGACAACAATTTCTTTACTAATTTTGTTAGAATTCACAACCTTAGGTAAAAATTGAAAAGAAGTCTGCAAAACTGCCTTATCCTGATGAAAAATCAGAAAAGGAGACTCACAAGAAAGAGCAGATAGCTCAGAAACTCTTCTAGCAGAAGAGATAGCCAAAAGGAACAACACTTTCCAAGAAAGTAGTTTAATGTCCAAAGAATGCATAGGCTCAAATGGAGGAGCCTGTAACGCCTTCAGAACCAAATTCCGACTCCAAGGAGGAGAAATTGATTTAATGACAGGCTTAATACGAACTAAAGCCTGTACAAAACAGTGAATATCAGGAAGTATTTCAATCTTTCTGTGAAATAAAACAGAAAAAGCTGAGATTTGTCCTTTCAAGGAACTTGCAGACAAACCCTTATCCAAACCATCCTGAAGGAACTGTAAAATTCTAGGAATTCTAAAAGAATGCCAGGAGAATTTATGAGAAGAACACCATGAAATATATGTCTTCCAAACTCTATAATAAATCTTCCTAGAGACAGATTTACAAGCTTGCAACATAGTATTAATCACTGAGTCAGAGAAACCTCTATGACTCAGAACTAAGCGCTCAATTTCCACACCTTCAAATTTAATGATTTGAGATCCTGATGGAAAAATGGACCTTGAGATAGTAGGTCCGGCCGTAACCGAAGTGGCCAAGGCGGACAACTGGACATCCGCACCAGATCCGCATACCAAAACCTGTGTGGCCATGCTGGAGCCACCAGCAACACAAAAGACTGTTCGATGATGATTTTGGAGATCACTCTTGGAAGGAGAACTAGAGGCGGGAAGATATAAGCAGGTTGATAACACCAAGGAAGTGTCAGCGCATCCACTGCTTCCGCCTGAACATCCCTGGACCTGGACAGGTATCTGGGAAGTTTCTTGTTTAGATGAGAGGCCATGAGATCTATCTTTGGAAGCCCCCCACATCTGAACAATCTGAGGAAACGCATCTGGATGGAGAGACCACTCCCCTGGATGTAAAGTCTGGCGGCTGAGATAATCCGCCTCCCAATTGTCTACGCCTGGGATATGCACCGCAGAGATTAGACAGGAGCTGGATTCCGCCCAGGCAAGTATCCGAGATACTTCTTTCATAGCTTGAGTCCCACCCTGATGATTGACATAAGCCACAGTTGTGATATTGTCTGTCTGAAAACAAATGAACGGTTCTCTCTTTAGCAGAGGCCAGAACTGAAGAGCCCTGAGAATTGCATAGAGTTCTAAAATATTTATTGGTAATCTCGCCTCTTGAGATTTCCAAACTCCTTGTGCTGTCAGAGATCCCACAACTGCTCCCCAACCTGAAAGACTCGCATCTGTTGTGATCACAGTCCAGGTTGGGCGAACAAAAGAAGCCCCTTGAACCAAACGATGGTGATCTATCCACCATGTCAGAGAGTGTCGTACATTGGGATTTAAGGATATTAATTGTGATATTTTTGTATAATCCCTGCACCATTGATTCAGCATACAAAGCTGTAGAGGTCTCATGTGAAAACGAGCAAAGGGGATTGCGTCCGATGCTGCAGTCATGAGACCTAAAACTTCCATGCACATAGCCACTGAAGGGAATGACTGAGACTGAAGGAGCCGGCATGCTGCGACCAATTTTAAACGTCTCTTGTCTGCTAGAGACAGAGTCATGGACACTGAATCTATCTGGAAGCCTAAAAAGGTGACCCCTGTCTGAGGAATCAATAAACTTTTTGGGGAATTGATCCTCCAACCATGTTTCCGAAGAAACAACACTAGTTGATTTGTGTGAGATTCTGCAGTATGTAAAGACTGAGCTATAAACAAGATATCGTCCAAATAAGGAAACACCGCAATACCCTGTTCTCTGATTACAGATAGTAGGCCAGCCAGAACCTTTGAAAAGATTCTTGGAGCTGTTGCTAGGCCAAATGGAAGAGCAACAAATTGGTAATGCTTGTCTAGAAAAGAGAATCTCAGAAACTGATAGTGTTCTGGATGAATCGGAATATGAAGGTATGCATCCTGCAAGTCTATTGTGGGCATATGTCCTTGCTGAACAAAAGGCAGAATAGTCCTTATAGTCACCATCTTAAAAGTTGGTACTCTTACATAATGATTCAAAATTTTCAGATCCAGAACTGGTCTGAACAAATTTTCTTTTTTGGTACAATTAATAGATTTGAATAAAACCCCAAAACTTGTTCCTGAGGAGGAACTGGCATGATTACCCCTGAAGACTCCAGGTCTGAAACACACTTCAGAAAAGCCTGAGCTTTTACTGGATTTACAGGGATGCGTGAGAGAGAAAAAATTCTCACTGGAGGTCTTACTCTGAATCCTATTCGATACCCTTGAGAGACAATGCTCTGAATCCAATGATTTTGGACAGATTTTATCCAAAAATCCTTGAAAAACCTTAATCTGCCCCCTACCAGCTGAGCTGGAATGAGGGCCGCACCTTCATGCGGACTTAGGGGCAAACTTTGGTTTCCTAAATGGTTTGGATTTATTCCAATTTGAGGAAGGCTTCCAACTGGAAGCAGATTCCTTGGGAGGAGGATTGCGTTTTTGTTCCTTATTCTGACGAAAGGAACGAAAACGGTTAGAAGCCTTAGATTTGCCCTTAGGTTTTTTATCCTGAGGCAAAAAACTCCTTTTCCTCCAGTGATAGTTGAAATAATAGAATCCAACTGAGAACCAAATAAATTATTACCTTGGAAAGATAGAGATGGTAATCATCTAGATTTAGATGTCATATCAGCATTCCAAGATTTAAGCCACAAAGCTCTTCTAGCTAATACAGCTAAAGACATGGATCTAACATCAATTTTGATAATATCAAAAATGGCATCACAAATAAAATGATTAGCATGTTGCAGTAAGCGAACAATGCTAGATATGTCAAAATCCAATTCATGTTGCACTAGATTTTGCTGGTAAAGGATACAATTTCTTAAACCTTGAAGAAGGAATAAAGGAAGTACCTGGCTTATTCCATTCCCTAGAAATCATATCAGAAATAGCCTCAGGAATGAGAAAAACACCTGGGGAAACCACAGGAGGTTTAAAAACAGCATTTAAACGTTTATTAGACTGAACGTCAATAGGACTGGTTACCTCAATATCCAAAGTAATTAACACTTCTTTTAATAAAGAACGCATATACTCTATTTTAAATAAATAAGTAGATTTGTCAGTGTCAATATCTGAGGAAGGATCTTCTGTTTCAGATAGATCCTCATCAGAAGAGGATGAATTATTATGTTGTTGGTCATTTGAAATTTCATCAGCTAAATGAGAAGTTTTAAAAGACCTTTTACGTTTATTAGAAGGTGGAAATGCAGACAAAGCCTTCATAATAGAATCAGAAACAAATTCTTTAAAATTTACAGGTATATCATGCACATTAGAAGTTGAAGGAACTGCAACTGGCAATGTACTATTACTGATAGAAACACTATCTGCATGTAAAAGTTTATCATGACAACTATTACAAATGACATTCGGTGGAATAATTTCTACAATTTTACAACAAATGCACTTAGCTTTGGTAGAACCGATGTCAGGCAGCAATGTTCCATCAGAAACTTCAGAGGCAGGATCAGATTGGGACATCTTGCTCAATGTAAGAGAAAAAACAACATATAAAGCAAAATGATCTATTTCCTTAAATGACAGTTTCAGGAATGGGAAAAAATGCATAGGCCTCTTGATAGAAAAGAAAAGCAGGAGGCAAACAACAATGGGGTATTGAAATAATGAAAAAAAATTGGCGCCAAATATGACGCACAACGTAACCTTTTTTGGCGCCAAAAATGACCGGAAATGTCACACTTGCGTCACTAATGACGCCGCCGTGTGAAAGGTCTCGGCGTCACGTATGACGCCAGAAATGACAAAGTTGCGTCAAAAACGTATTTTTTCGTGCCAAAAAATGTTTGCGCCAAAAATGACGCAATAAAGTCTAACATTTGACGCACCCGCGTGCCTAACACCCGCAATTGCAAAAAAGTAGTCAAATTGAAAAAAGACTAAACCCCAGGTAAGAAATAAATTTCTGAAAGAGTTTATATTCCCAAATATGAAACTGACAGTCTGCAGAAGGAAATACATGAACCTGACTCATGGCAAATATAAGTACAATACATATATTTAGAACTTTATATAATTGCATAAAGTGCCAAACCATAGCTGAGAGTGTCTTAAGTAATGAAAACATACTTACCAAAAGACACCCATCCACATATAGCAGATAGCCAAACCAGTACTAAAACAGTTATTAGTAGAGGTAATGGTAAATTGAGAGTATATTGTCGATCTGAAAAGGGAGGTAGGAGATGAATCTCTATGACCGATAACAGAGAACCCATGAAAAAGACCCCTGTTAGAGAAATCATTGTATTCAATAGGTGATACTCCCTTCACGTCCCTCTGACATTCGCTGTACTCTGAGAGGAATCAGGCTTCAACAATGCTGAGAAGCGCATATCAACGTAGAAATCTTAGCACAAACTTACTTCACCACCTCCATAGGAGGCAAAGTTTGTAAAACTGAATTGTGGGTGTGGTGAGGGGTGTATTTATAGGCATTTTGAAGTTTGGGAAACTTTGCCCCTCCTGGTAGGATTGTATATCCCATATGTCACTAGCTCATGGACTCTTGCCAATTACATGAAAGAAATCACCTCAGTATGAGAGAGAATATAACACGGAGATCAAGAAGAAAAATTTATAATGTATAATTATAAAATTCATGGACAAGAAACCCCACTCTGCCATAGGAGAACGTCAACACCTGAGATTCCAGTCTCATCAAAATAGGTTAACTAAAAAATAACCTAATAAGGATGTAGAAACACAAAATTGATATGTGTCAAAACGAATGGTACAGATAAGATCAAAGAGCTCCTCAATTCATGAGGGGAAATATAATATGAAATTCCTATAATAAAAACAGGAAAATAAATTAGAGGATTATACATTAAACATCCCCTATTACATACGCTAACTATATCGCCTAAATGTGAGAGAAATTAAAATAAGTATTCCTATAATACAGATATAGAAATAAATATAATAGCATTCTGATGAGAATGATACATGAAAACAACAAACCTGTAACAAAGAATGAATCCCCTATACACAAGATAGGAGAACACACATGTCACGGACATTAGTACAGAGTCATGGAGCCCCTGAGCCAAGAAGGAAAGCCTCTGTACAAGTAGAACATTAAGTTATATATCACTTATTATAACTAAAAGATCAATAAAAAATGATTATTCTTTATCACTGTAGAAAACTAGCAATAGTCATAAAAAATGCTAATAATCCCTCAAAACATATAATAATATGCACAGCAGAGAATAGATATAAGCAGACATAAGGCTTATAACACAATCCATATACACTGTGAACAGAAAAGGATTAAACATATAAAATATAATAATCCCTAACAAAATATATTTAAGATACACTGAAGACAAAAGATAAATAAGTAGACATAAAATTTATAAAAATATCTACTTAGAAAGTGAGGGGAAAAAATAAAATGCTATAAACCCCTAACATCCAATCTCAAGCCTATGAGAATCAGAAGCATCATCTTAACCTTAGTTCTAAAAGGCATACAGATGAAAACAAAAGCATTAGAATATAACTAATCTTGAAGTTATTACTGTCCAGACTGCACAGAAATTTATATCAGACTGAATATGCAGTATCAGAATGAAAGAAAAAAAGATAGTTCACCCTTATAAATTAAAAGCAAGGTGGAACCTGATGTTACATAAAACTGCCACCTGAGGGCAGTAAAAACTAGGATAACACTATTTTCAAGAGAAAAACACATCTTGAAAATAAAAGTGCAGGCATAAGGGATTATTGTAAAAAAAACTTTACAAAACGCCATGAAAATGAATACTGCAATATTGGCTTTGCAGCAATTGATAACATGTAATGTGTATATATAAAAACACATTCTTCTTTATTAAAGCATAACTGAAATATTTAGCCCTCATTACTCTTTGACTAATTTATACACGCAAAGAGAGGAAACATTTCAGATATATTTGCAGCCTGCGGGTCCCTTCAGAAAAAAGGAGGATCGCATGGAAATCAAATTAAAGCATTGTATAGCGCAACACTAACTGAAACAATATTTGAGGGAGAAAAGACAGATAGCGCCAAACCCTTCCTAAGTGCAGCCGCCATTACTAAAATAAAACACTACCCTATAAGAGCTAGAAAGCCCCAAGGAGGTTTAAAACGAGAGTTTAAAACAAGCCTACTGTTCCCATAGCCTGTAAAACTTAAACTCACGTAGTGCACATTGCGATTGTCCCAAGCTTAGAGCTCATAGGACTAAAATCTATGTATTGACTGCTGAGGGCCAGGAGACCTAGAGGCAAAGGAGAGACTAAAGCCAGCGTACTGTGATACCGCTATGCTAAATAAGCCTCTATTAAAACATATAGCCCCTCAGTCCTTAATAAAAGGCAGCAGCTGCAGGTAACGTTTAGTGAAAAACCTCAATCTCATAACTCTGGTATTGAAGGCATATAACATCCTTACTTCATGTAAAGATAGATAGTAACTCCCAATGTGCTTGAGCCTTCTAAACCTAAGAAGAAAATAAGCACCTACCTTGTAGCTGCAGCCATGAGGTAGGCATATATTCCCAGGTCTGTCAGCCTCATCTGACCCCTGGCAGGGACCTGGAGGAAGAGAAAAAATATAATTTATGCTTACCTGATAAATTCATTTCTCCTGTAGTGTAGTCAGTCCACGGGTCATCCATTACTTATGGGATTATAACTCCTCCCTAACAGGAAGTGCAAGAGGATCACCCAAGCAGAGCTGCTATATAGCTCCTCCCCTCTACGTCATATCCAGTCATTCGACCGAAACCATACGAGAAAGGAGAAACTACTATAGGGTGCAGTGGTGACTGGAGTTTAATTAAAATTTAGACCTGCCGTAAAAACAGGGCGGGCCGTGGACTGACTACACTACAGGAGAAATGAATTTATCAGGTAAGCATAAATTATATTTTCTCCTGTTAAGTGTAGTCAGTCCACGGGTCATCTATTACTTATGGGATACCAATACCAAAGCTAAAAGTACACGGATGACGGGAGGGACAGGCAGGATCTTTACACGGAAGGAACCACTGCCTGTAGAACCTTTCTCCCAAAAACAGCCTCCGAAGAAGCAAAAGTGTCAAATTTGTAAAATTTTGAAAAAGTGTGAAGTGAAGACCAAGTTGCAGCCTTGCAAATCTGTTCAACAGAGGCCTCATTCTTAAAGGCCCAAGTGGAAGCCACAGCTCTAGTAGAATGAGCTGTAATCCTTTCAGGAGGCTGCTGTCCAGCAGTCTCATAGGCTAAACGTATTATGCTACGAAGCTAAAAAGAGAGAGAGGTAGCCGAAGCTTTTTGACCTCTCCTCTGTCCAGAATAAACGACAAACAGGGAAGAAGTTTGACGAAAATCTTTAGTTGCCTGCAAATAAAATTTCAGGGCACGGACGACATCCAGATTGTGCAAAAGTCGTTCCTTCTTTGAAGAAGGGTTAGGGCACCATGATGGAACAACAATCTCTTGATTGATATTCTTGTTAGTGACTACCTTAGGTAAGAACCCAGGTTTAGTACGCAGAACTACCTTGTCTGAATGAAAAATCAGATAAGGAGAATCACAATGTAAGGCCGATAACTCAGAGACTCTTCGAGCCGAGGAAATAGCCATTAAAAACAGAACTTTCCAAGATAACAGCTTGATATCGATGGAATGAAGGGGTTCAAACGGAACACCTTGCAGAACGTTAAGAACTAAGTTTAAGCTCCACGGCGGAGCAACAGTCTTAAACACAGGCTTAATCCTAGCCAAAGCCTGACAAAAAGCCTGAACGTCTGGAACTTCTGCCAGACGTTTGTGTAAAACGATAGACAGAGCTGAAATCTGTCCCTTTAACGAACTAGCAGATAAACCCTTTTCTAAACCTTCTTGTAGAAAAGACAATATCCTAGGAATCCTAACCTTACTCCATGAGTAACTCTTGGATTCGCACCAATATAAGTATTTACGCCATATTTTATGGTAAATTTTCCTGGTAACAGGTTTCCTAGCCTGTATTAAGGTATCAATCACTGACTCCGAGAATCCACGCTTTGATAGAATCAAGCGTTCAATCTCCATGCAGTCAGCCTCAGAGAAATTAGATTTGGATGTTTGAAAGGACCCTGAATCAGAAGGTCCTGTCTCAGAGGCAGAGACCATGGTGGACAGGACGACATGTCAACTAGATCTGCATACCAGGTCCTGCGTGGCCACGCAGGCGCTATTAGAATCACCGATGCTCTCTCCTGTTTGATCCTGGCAATCAATCGAGGAAGCATCGGGAAAGGTGGAAACACATAAGCCATGTTGAAGACCCAAGGTGCTGTCAGAGCATCTATCAGCACCGCTCCCGGGTCCCTGGACCTGGATCCGTAACAAGGAAGCTTGGCGTTCTGGCTAGACGCCATGAGATCCAGATCTGGTTTGCCCCAATGATGAAGCAGTTGGGCAAACACCTCCGGATGAAGTTCCCACTCCCCCGGATGAAAGGTCTGGCGACTTAGAAAATCCGCCTCCCAGTTCTCCACGCCTGGGATGTGGATCGCTGACAGGTGGCAAGAGTGAGACTCTGCCCAGCGAATTATCCTTGAGACTTCCATCATCGCTAGGGAACTCCTTGTTCCTCCTTGATGGTTGATGTAAGCCACAGTCGTGATGTTGTCCGACTGAAACCTGATGAACCTCAGAGTTGCTAACTGAGGCCAAGCCAGAAGAGCATTGAAAATTGCTCTTAATTCCAGAATGTTTATTGGAAGGAGTCTCTCCTCCTGAGTCCATGATCCCTGAGCCTTCAGGGAATTCCAGACTGCGCCCCAACCTAGAAGGCTGGCGTCTGTTGTTACAATCGTCCAATCTGGCCTGCGGAAGGGCATCCCCTTGGACAGATGTGGCCGAGAAAGCCACCATAGAAGAGAATCTCTGGTCTCTTGATCCAGATTTAGCAGAGGGGACAAATCTGAGTAATCCCCATTCCACTGACTTACCATGCACAATTGCAGCGGTCTGAGATGCAGGCGCGCAAATGGTACTATGTCCATTGCCGCTACCATTAAGCCGATTACCTCCATGCACTGAGCCACTGACGGGTGTTGAATGGAATGAAGGACACGGCAAGCATTTAGAAGTTTTGATAACCTGTCCTCCGTCAGGTAAATTTTCATTTCTACAGAATCTATAAGAGTCCCTAGAAAGGAAACTCTTGTGAGTGGCAATAGAGAACTCTTTTCTACGTTCACCTTCCACCCATGCGACCTTAGAAATGCCAGAACTAACTCTGTATGAGACTTGGCAGTTTGGAAACTTGACGCTTGTATCAGAATGTCGTCTAGGTACGGAGCTACCGCTATGCCTCGCCAGAAGAGAGCCCAGAACCTTTGTAAAGATTCTTGGAGCCGTAGCTAACCCGAAGGGAAGAGCTACAAACTGGTAATGCCTGTTTAGGAAGGCAAATCTTAGATACCGGTAATGATCCTTGTGAATCGGTATGTGAAGGTAGGCATCCTTTAAATCCACTGTGGTCATGTACTGACCCTCTTGGATCATGGGTAAGATGGTTCGAATAGTTTCCATTTTGAACGATGGAACTCTTAGGAATTTGTTTAGGATCTTTAAGTCCAAGATTGGTCTGAAGGTTCCCTCTTTTTTGGGAACCACAAACAGATTTGAATAGAATCCTTGCCCGTGTTCCGACCGCGGAACTTGGTGGATCACTCCCATTAGTAAGAGGTCTTGTACACAGCGTAGAAACGCCTCTTTCTTTATCTGGTTTGCTGATAACCTTGAAAGATGAAATCTCCCTTGTGGAGGAGAAGCTTTGAAGTCCAGAAGATATACCTGAGATATGATCTCCAACGCCCAGGGATCCTGGACATCTCTTGCCCAAGCCTGGGCGAAGAGAGAAAGTCTGCCCCCCACTAGATCCGTTTCCGGATCGGGGGCCCTCACTTCATGCTGTCTTAGGGGCAGCAGCAGGTTTTCTGGCCTGCTTGCCCTTGTTCCAGGACTGGTTAGGTTTCCAGCCCTGTCTGTAGCGAGCAACAGTTCCTTCCTGTCTTGGAGCGGAGGAAGTTGATGCTGCTCCTGCCTTGAAGTTACGAAAGGCACGAAAATTAGACTGTTTAGCCTTTGGTTTGGCCCTGTCTTGAGGCAGGGCATGGCCCTTACCTCCAGTAATGTCAGCGATAATTTCTTTCAAGCCGGGCCCGAATAATGTCTGCCCTTTGAAAGGAATATTAAGCAATTTAGATTTAGAAGTCACATCAGCTGACCAGGATTTAAGCCACAGCGCTCTGCGCGCTTGAATGGCGAATCCGGAGTTCTTAGCCGTAAGTTTGGTTAAGTGTACTACGGCATCAGAAATAAATGAATTAGCTAGCTTAAGGGCTTTAAGCTTGTTCATAATCTCATCCAATGGAGCTGTGCTAAGGGTCTCTTCCAGAGACTCAAACCAGAATGCCGCAGCAGCAGTGACAGGCGCGATGCATGCAAGGGGTTGTAATATAAAACCTTGCTGAACAAACATTTTCTTAAGGTAACCCTCTAACTTTTTATCCATTGGATCTGAAAAAGCACAGCTATCCTCCACCGGGATAGTGGTGCGCTTAGCCAGAGTAGAAACTGCTCCCTCCACCTTAGGGACCGTCTGCCATAGGTCCCGTGTGGTGGCGTCTATTGGAAACATTTTTCTAAATATAGGAGGGGGTGAAAAGGGCACACCGGGTCTATCCCACTCCTTGTTAACAATTTCTGTAAGCCTTTTAGGTATAGGAAAAACGTCGGTACACGCCGGTACCGCAAAATATTTATCCAGCCTACATACTTTCTCTGGAATTGCAACCGTTTTACAATCATTCAGAGCCGCTAATACCTCCCCTAGTAATACACGGAGGTTCTCAAGCTTAAATTTAAAATTTGAAATCTCTGAATCCAGTTTACTTGGATCAGATCCGTCACCCACAGAATGAAGCTCTCCGTCCTCATGTTCTGCAAATTGTGACGCAGTATCAGACATGGCTCTACTATTATCAGCACACTCTGTTCTTACCCCAGAGTGATCGCGTTTACCTCTTAATTCTGGCAATTTAGATAGTACTTCAGTCATAACATTAGCCATGTCTTGCAAAGTGATTTGTATGGGCCGCCCTGATGTTCTTGGCGCCACAATATCACGCACCTCCTGAGCGGGAGGCGAAGGTACTGACACGTGAGGAGAGTTAGTCGGCATAACTTCCCCCTCGTTGTCTGGTGATATTTTTTTAACATATAAAGTTTGACTTTTATTCAAAGTAACATCTATACATTGAGTGCACAAATTTCTATTGGGCTCCACATTGGCCTTTAAACATAGTGAACAAACAGATTCATCTGTGTCAGACATGTTTAAACAGACTAGCAATAACACTAGCAAGCTTGGAAAAAACTTTTAAATAAATTTACAAGCTATATAAAAAACGCTACTGCGCCTTTAAGAAACATAAAAATGTGACACAATTGAATTAACAATGAACCAAATATGTTAAAACAACCAAATTTTAACAGAAAATGTATAAAGTTAGCAGAGGATTGCACCCACCAGCACAAGGATGATTAACCCCTTAATACCCAAAACGGATAACAGTTGAAATAATAAACGTTTTTATCACAGTCAAACACACTGTCACAGGTTTGCTGTGACTGATTACCTCCCTCAAAACTAGTTTTGGAGACCCCTGGGCTCTGTAGAGACGTCCTGGATCATGGAGGAAGAAATAGGAAGACTGTGACTAAATTTTTACTGCGCAATAAAGCGCTAAAATAGGCCCCTCCCACTCATATTACAACAGTGGGGAAGCTCAGTAAACTGTTTTTATTCAGAAAAAAACGACAGCCATGTGGTAAAAATCATGCCCATAAAGTTTTATCACCAAGTACCTCAGAAAAAACGATTAACATGCCAGTAAACGTTTTAAAAATTGAAAATTATGAAGTGTTATTAATAAGCCTGCTGCTAGTCGCTTTCACTGCAGTGCAGGCTCAAATATTACTTTAATATTGACAGTATTTTCTTAGTGAAATTCCATTCCCCAGAAATACCTCAGAGTATACATACATACATATCAGCCTGATACCAGTCGCTACTACTGCATTTAAGGCTGCACTGACATTACATCGGTATTAGCAGTATTTTCTCAGTCAATTCCATTCCTTAGAAAATAATTTACTGCACATACCTCCTTGCAGGTGGGCCCTGCATGCTATCCCCTGTTCTGAAGTTACCTCACTCCTCAGAATGGCCGAGAACAGCAAGTGGATCTTAGTTACGACCGCTAAGATCATAGAAAAACTCAGGCAGATTCTTCTAATGGTGCCTGAGAACAAACAACACACTCCGGTGCCGTTTAAAATAACAAACTTTTGATTGAAGAAATAAAAACTAAGTTTAACACACCACAGTCCTCTCACACGTCCTATCTTTAGTTAGGTGCAAGAGAATGACTGGGTATGACGTAGAGGGGAGGAGCTATATAGCAGCTCTGCTTGGGTGATCCTCTTGCACTTCCTGTTAGGGAGGAGTTATAATCCCATAAGTAATGGATGACCCGTGGACTGACTACACTTAACAGGAGAAAACAGTAACCAACCCTGGTTTTCTATAAAGGGGTAGCATTGTTTTTAGAAGTTTAAGCAAAAACTACCTCGCCGTCTTCTAACTGCTAAAAGCCACCATTACTCTTACTAAAGAGATTGACATGGACACAGCATAACCCCAATCCTTGCTTGCAGGGAAAAGTACCCATAAAAGGATTATATTTTCAGACACCATCTTTGCACATCCTCCATTGACAGTCACAGAGGCAAAGATAATGACTGGGGATTATAGCTAAGGGAAGATACACTTAACAGCTTTGCTGGGGTGCTCTTTGCCTTTTCCTGCTGGCCAGGAGTTGAATATCCCACTAGTAATTGGAATGACGTTGTGGACTCTCCATGCCATAGGAAAGACATTTTTTTAATCAAAATAAATCCACCTAGCAAAGGAAAGATAATATTATATATTGTATCAGCAAACACAGTGCACCCAAGCAAGCTGTTTCATGCGAGTTAAAGGGACAGTAAAGTCAAAATCACACTTTAAATAAGCATTCGGGAATGTACATCTCTGTCATGGTCTTTTGAGCTTACCTTGCCTCTATCTTCCCATGCAGTTACAGGGATTTGTCACTCACACATTGTTGTTTATTCTCCATAGTAAATGCACCCAAGGAAAGAAAATAACTTTGCCTTTTATGGTCCCCTCTTTAGATGTATATTCAGTTTATCTTCCCATTCTTGGTCACTAAAAACGAACTCATTATAAATTAAATATGTCAAACCCTTTGTGGGATATTTGATCTATTATTGGTTGTCTAGCATTTTAGAATTTATAATAAATGGAGTAACATTTTAACCAAAACATCAAAAAATGATTTTTCTTTTGGGAGCAGTTTGTGCTTCATGGACGTATGAAGAGGCAAAAACAACTCTCTGCTGATCGTCACTACTGTCACTGCCTGCTCACACGAGTTTTTGGTGCATGGAAGGTATGTCTGCCTCAGACTTAACACATTTTTTTAGAGCAGGCTACAAATCATCACACTATAGCTTTATACACCTTGTGCAGATCATTTCTCTCCTTCCTTTTACAGCATTATCACAGAGATACACAGAATATTTTGCAAATTGTAAAGGAAAAGGAGAAACAGCAACAATCTTTCATCCTTCAGTGAGTATTTACCCTGGTAAGGTAGCATTTAGCAAACACTTATATGGCCTGTTTAGTTAAAGGGACACAAAACCCAATTTTTTTCTTTCATGATTCAGGTAGAGCATGCAATGTTAAGGAACTTTCTAATTTACTCCTATCATCAATTTTTCTTCATCCTCTTGCTATCTTTATTTGCAAAACCAGGATTGTAAGCATAGGAGCCGGCCCATTTCTGGTTCAGCACCTGGGTAGCGCATGCTGATTGGTGGCTACATTTAGCCACTAATCAGTAGGCTCTACCCAGGTGCTGAATCAAAAATGGGCTGGCTTCTTTGCTTACATTCCTGCTTAAGGGAACCTATTTCCCTGAAAGACAGTGACACACGCAAACAAGATAATGCTAGTGTTATCATTCCTATGCTAGGTGACCACGATTTATTATGAACTTAACCCTATTCTGTATATTTCTATTCTAGTGCTGCACTGTGCACTTGGAGGACAAATGCAGAAGTTCAGGCCATGAATAGAAAGCAGGAAGTTGAAGCTGCACTGCACTATAGGGATAAAACCCTTTCTCAGGTAAAGTGTCTAGAGTAAAGGTTATGTCCCTGCTTAAAGCCTTGTAAAGTGCTCTTATTCACCTGGGTTTCCTTCTGCAGGTTTTACAGGCGTGGAGAGACGCTGCATCTATACGAGCATATTATAGAGAGCAGAAAGCTGAAGCTGTTAGAGATGCAGCCGTTTGTCTACAGAGAGGTGAGCAAGGACTTACATGAGAAGGGGCGAATCTATTCATTCCTTACAGTAAAGTCATATACCACTATATGAGTACCCCTATAGATATACACAATAAAAAATGACTGCATTTACAGTGACTTGGTTTTTTTTCCCCCCAGAAAGACTCAGATGCTTTTTTTTGTATTGGAAAGAACTCGGCAATAGAAGTGCAAAACTAAGAATTAAAATGGAGACAGCAACAATGCACCATGGGAGAGTTCTCCTGAGCAAGTTTGTTAAAAAATGGAAAATGTATCATGACCAATGCATACGGAAAAAGGTATGAAGAACAATGGGTGGTGTTTAGTATCCCAGAGACCATGGTATGAGCACACTTAAGAATACAAAAACCAGAACACTCAGTAGCTATTCTTTCAGTTGTTGCAGCTTCAGGAAGACTGGTTTGCTAAACGTAGACTCACCCACTCATCCTTCAGGCAGTGGCAGCAGATGGTAAAGTTCAAGCTTTTATTCACTGCAAATTTTTGACCCATATATGACCCATGAACCAATTCACCAATGTATTTTACAGGTGGTGGAGAAGCAACGACAGGATAAGCTGACCGTGCAAGCCTTGTGGCATTGGTCTTTTACACTGAAAGGAAAGGTAATGCATTACTTTTGTTTGTTATTATTACCACCCAATCTTCTTTCAAGTATAGTATCAGTTTAAAGTAGTGATCGTATAATTAAAAAGATTACAGCTGCACTCTGCATTCCTCAAATATTTGAACAACCACCTGTGTGTAGGTGTTAGATGGCTGGCTGGAGTATACATGGGAGCGCAGAAGGAGGAAGAGTCGCATCACTGATGCAGTAGAGGTGTATCGTGCTGACCTGATGCAAGAAGGGGTCACCAGGATTCTACGTTACATGTCTGGAATGAAACAGTTTAGATCTCAACTCATCACTCAGCACCAAGTAAAGGTGAGTGACTGAGAGTATACGAAAAAGTACTAAACCACAACTAGTGTTGCTACTGCTAAATTATATACCAATGATTTACAGATACCCCTTGCTTATTAAAGGACCATTAAATATTGTAGCATTGCATAATCCACAAACACACCATAAAAAGACAATGCAATAGCACAGAATATCAGTAGTTTATTTTCTAAGAAGTGCTAGATTGCTTCTATTTCCCTGCCCAGTGTGTCATGTGACAGCCATCAGCCAATTAGAGACTCATATACATTTATACTGTGAACTCTTGCACATGTTTAGTTGGAGCTGGTGCCTCATAAGTGTGCATATAAAAAGACAGCACAAATTAATAATGGAAGTAAATTGGAAAGTTTTTAAAATTGCATGCTCTGAATGGTGAAAATTAATTTTGTCTTTAGCATCCCTAGTTATTGTTTTATCAAGGAAATGAAGCAGTACAGTCACCAACCAGTACCAAAATAGCAAAGTCATCTAACAGGAGAGAATTACAGCTAACATGGTCCTTATCAAGATAAAATCATTACAAAGTGTTTTTACTGCATTGCTTTTAGTGAAATTCTTTGTATTTTAAACTGTGTTTTATAAAATGAATGAACTATTTCTGCAGTAATAGATTATGTCAATATGTCATACCTCTTGATTGTCATATATAAAATGGTTTTCACTGTAAGTACTTTAAGGCAGTTTTTCTGATGTTCATGCTTTGGTTAATTCATGGTTTGATTACTGTGACTTACCTGAGCTGTAATAGGGTAATCATTAAAGGGACATTTAACACCAAATACATTATATAAACATAGTGCTAAGGTTATTCCCCAACTCTAGTCATGGGTGCTGCCATTTTGGAACCTTGCTTTCACTGCATTCCATATGTGCAGCAACGCTCCTTCAGACACCTGCAATGAAACGTAAGTTCTAACATGGTGGCACCCAGAATAAGGGGGAGGTTCATGAAATCTATTTAGTGTTTAATGTCCCTTTAACGTGACCAGTTAAAGTGAAGGTACATTTTCATGAATGAGTGCCCGCTTTCTAAAAATACTATTAGAAACAGTGGCACTTTCAATCATGAAAGTTTACATTGCAGAGGTTTTGTTAAAATACCTTTTCTCTTGTTAAGTGTATCCAGTCCACGGATCATTCATTACTTGTGGGATATATTCCCTTCCCAACAGGAAGTTGCAAGAGGATCACCCACAGCAGAGCTGCTATATAGCTCCTCTCCTCACATGTCATATCCAGTCATTCTCTTGCAACCCTCAACATAGATGGAGGTCGTGAGAGGACTGTGGTGTTTTATACTTAGTTTATTTCTTCAATCAAAAGTTTGTTATTTTTAAATGGCACCAGAGTGTGCTGTTTTTTCTCAGGCAGTATTTGGAAGAAGAATCTGCCTGCGTTTTCTATGATCTTAGCAGAAGTAACTAAGATCCACTTGCTGTTCTCACACATTCTGAGGAGTGAGGTAACTTCAGAGAGGGAATGGCGTGCAGGTTTTCCTGCAACTAAGGTATGTGCAGTAAAATATTTTTCTAAGGAATGGAATTGACTAAGAAAATGCTGCTGATACTGAAGTAATGTAAGTAAAGCCTTAAATGCAGTGAAAGCGACTGGTATCAGGCTTATTAATAGAGATATATACTCTTTAAAAAATGTGTTTTAAAACGTTTGCTGGCATGTTTAATCGTTTTTTAACGTACATTTGGTGATAAAACTTATTGGGGCATAATTTTTCCACATGGCTGGCTTAATTTCTGCATAGAAACAGTTAACTGAGGCTTCCCACTGTTGTAATATGAGTGGGAGGGGCCTATTTTAGCGCTTTTTTTACGCAGTAAAAAATTCAGACTCAGACTTCCTGCTTCTCCAGGACTTCTCTAGAGGGCTCAAAAGGCTTCAAAAGTCATATTGAGGGAGGTAATCAGTGTGTTTGACTGTTTTAAAAAACGTTTTTTCTCTATTGTTTATCCGTTTTGGGTATTAAGGGGTTAATCATCCATTTGCAAGTGGGTGCAATGCTCTGCTAACTTAATACATTTACTGTGAAAATTTGGTTGGTATAACTGCTTTGGTTCATTGTTATTTCAACTTGAGACAGGTTTTGTGCTTCTTAAAGGCGCAGTAGCGTTTTTTATATTGCTTGTAAACTTATTGTGAAGTGTTTTTCAAGCTTGCCAGTCTTATTGCTAGTCTGTTTAAACATGTCTGACATAGATGAATCTACTTGTTCATTATGTTTGAAAGCCAGTGTGGAGCCCCATAGGAATATGTGTACTAAATGTATTGATTTTTTTAACGTACATTTGGTGATAAAACTTATTGGGGCATAATTTTTCCACATGGCTGGCTTAATTTCTGCATAGAAACAGTTAACTGAGGCTTCCCACTGTTGTAATATGAGTGGGAGGGGCCTATTTTAGCGCTTTTTTTACGCAGTAAAAAATTCAGACTCAGACTTCCTGCTTCTCCAGGACTTCTCTAGAGGGCTCAAAAGGCTTCAAAAGTCATATTGAGGGAGGTAATCAGTGTGTTTGACTGTTTTAAAAAACGTTTTTTCTCTATTGTTTATCCGTTTTGGGTATTAAGGGGTTAATCATCCATTTGCAAGTGGGTGCAATGCTCTGCTAACTTAATACATTTACTGTGAAAATTTGGTTGGTATAACTGCTTTGGTTCATTGTTATTTCAACTTGAGACAGGTTTTGTGCTTCTTAAAGGCGCAGTAGCGTTTTTTATATTGCTTGTAAACTTATTGTGAAGTGTTTTTCAAGCTTGCCAGTCTTATTGCTAGTCTGTTTAAACATGTCTGACATAGATGAATCTACTTGTTCATTATGTTTGAAAGCCAGTGTGGAGCCCCATAGGAATATGTGTACTAAATGTATTGATTTCACTTTAAATAATAAAGGTCAGTCTTTATCTATAAAAGAATTATCACCAGACGACGAGGGGGAAGTTATGCCGACTAACTCTCCTCACGTGTTAGTACCTTCGCCTCCCGCTCAGGGGGCGCATGCTATTATGGCGCCAAGTACATCAGAGACGCCCATAGCAATTACTTTACAGGACATGGCTACAATCATGAATAATACCCTGTCAGAAGTATTATCTAGATTGCCAGAATTGAGAGGCAAGCGCGATAGCTCTGGGATTAGGAGAGATGCAGAGCGCGCTGGTGCTGTAAGAGCCATGTCTGATGCTGCGTCACAGTTTGCAGAACATGAGGACGGAGAGCTTCATTCTGTGGGTGACGGATCTGATCCGGGGAAACCTGATTCAGAGATCTCTAATTTTAAATTTAAGCTTGAGAACCTCCGTGTATTGCTTGGGGAGGTTTTAGCTGCTCTGAACGACTGTAACACAGTTGCAATTCCAGAGAAATTGTGTAGGCTGGATAGATACTATGCGGTACCGGTGTGTACTGATGTTTTCCCTATACCTAAAAGGCTTACAAAAATTATTAGCAAGGAGTGGGATAGACCCGGTGTGCCCTTTTCCCCACCTCCTATATTTAGAAAAATGTTTCCAATAGACGCCACTACACGGGACTTATGGCAGACGGTCCCTAAGGTGGAGGGAGCAGTTTCTACTTTAGCAAAGCGTACCACTATCCCAGTTGAGGATAGTTGTGCTTTTTCGGATCCAATGGATAAAAAATTAGAAGGTTACCTTAAGAAAATGTTTGTTCAACAAGGTTTTATCCTGCAGCCCCTTGCATGCATTGCGCCTGTCACTGCTGCTGCGGCATTCTGGTTTGAGTCTCTGGAAGAGGCCATTCACACAGCTCCATTGGATGAAATTATGGACAAGCTTAAATCACTTAAGCTAGCTAACTCATTTGTTTCTGATGCCGTTGTACATTTGACTAAACTAACGGCTAAGAATTCCGGATTCGCCATCCAGGCGCGGAGAGCGCTATGGCTTAAATCCTGGTCAGCTGACGTGACTTCTATATCTAAATTACTTAATATTCCTTTCAAGGGGCAGACCTTATTCAGGCCCGGCTTGAAAGAAATTATTGCTGACATTACTGGAGGTAAGAGTCATACCCTTCCTCAGGACAGGGCCAAATCAAAGGCCAAACAGTCTAATTTTCGTGCCTTTCGAAATTTCAAGGCAGGAGCAGCATCAACTTCCTCCGCTCCAAAACAGGAAGGAACTGTTGCTCATTCCAGACAGGCCTGGAAACCTAACCAGTCCTGGAACAAGGGCAAGCAGGCCAGAAAACCTGCTACTGCCCCAAAGACCGCATGAAGGAACGGCCCCCTTTCCGGAAACGGATCTAGTGGGGGGCAGACTTTCTCTCTTCGCCCAGGCGTGGGCAAGAGATGTCCAGGATCCCTGGGCTTTGGAGATCATATCTCAGGGATATCTTCTGGACTTCAAGGCTTCTCCTCCTCAAGGGAGATTCCATCTTTCAAGGTTATCAGAAAACCAGATAAAGAAAGAGGCATTCCTACGCTGTGTACAAGACCTCCTAGTAATGGGGGTGATCCACCCAGTTCCGCGGACGGAACAAGGGCAGAGATTTTATTCAAATCTGTTCGTGGTTCCCAAGAAAGAGGGAACCTTCAGACCAATCTTGGATCTAAAGATCTTAAACAAATTCCTAAGAGTTCCATCATTCAAAATGGAAACTATTCGGACCATCCTTCCCATGATCCAAGAGGGTCAGTACATGACCACAGTGGACTTAAAGGATGCCTACCTTCACATACCGATTCACAAAGATCATCATCGGTTCCTAAGATTTGCCTTTCTAGACAGGCATTACCAATTTGTAGCTCTCCCCTTCGGGTTGGCTACGGCCCCGAGAATCTTTACAAAGGTTCTGGGCTCACTTCTGGCGGTTCTAAGACCGCGAGGCATAGCGGTGGCTCCGTATCTAGACGACATCCTGATACAGGCGTCAAGCTTTCAAATTGCCAAGTCTCATACAGAGATAGTTCTGGCATTTCTGAGGTCGCATGGGTGGAAGGTGAACGTGGAAAAGAGTTCTCTATCACCTCTCACAAGAGTCTCCTTCCTAGGGACTCTGATAGATTCTGTAGAAATGAAAATTTACCTGACGGAGGCCAGGTTATCAAAACTTTTAAATGCTTGCCGTGTCCTTCATTCAATTCCACGCCCGTCAGTGGCTCAGTGCATGGAAGTAATCGGCTTAATGGTAGCGGCAATGGACATAGTGCCTTTTGCGCGCCTGCATCTCAGACCGCTGCAATTGTGCATGCTAGGTCAGTGGAATGGGGATTACTCAGATTTGTCCCCTCTACTAAATCTGGATCAAGAGACCAGAAATTCTCTTCTCTGATGGCTATCTCGGGTCCATCTGTCCAAGGGTATGACCTTTCGCAGGCCAGATTGGACGATTGTAACAACAGATGCCAGCCTTCTAGGCTGGGGAGCAGTCTGGAATTCCCTGAAGGCTCAGGGATCGTGGGCTCAGGAGGAGAAACTCCTCCCAATAAATATTCTGGAGTTAAGAGCAATATTCAATGCTCTTCTAGCTTGGCCTCCGTTAGCAACACTGAGGTTCATCAGATTTCAGTCGGACAACATCACGACTGTGGCTTACATCAACCATCAAGGGGGAACCAGGAGCTCCCTAGCGATGTTAGAAGTCTCAAAGATAATTCGCTGGGCAGAGTCTCACTCTTGCCACTTGTCAGCGATCCACATCCCAGGCGTGGAGAACTGGGAGGCGGACTTTCTAAGTCGTCAGACTTTTCATCCGGGGGAGTGGGAACTCCATCCGGATGTGTTTGCTCAACTGGTCTATCGTTGGGGCAAACCAGAACTGGATCTCATGGCGTCTCGCCAGAACGCCAAACTTCCTCGTTACGGATCCAGGTCTAGGGACCCGGGAGCGACGCTGATAGATGCTCTAGCAGCTCCTTGGTTCTTCAACATGGCTTATGTGTTTCCACCATTTCCTCTGCTGCCTCGACTGATTGCCAAGATCAAACAGGAGAGAGCATCAGTGATTCTGATAGCGCCTGCGTGGCCACGCAGGACCTGGTATGCAGACCTAGTGGATATGTCGTCCTGTCCACCATGGACTCTGCCTCTGAGGCAAGACCTTCTAATACAAGGTCCTTTCAATCATCCAAATCTAATTTCTCTGAGACTGACTGCATGGAGATTGAACGCTTGATCCTATCAAAGCGTGGCTTCACTGAGTCAGTTATTGATACCTTAATACAGGCACGAAAGCCTGTTACCAGGAAAATCTACCATAAGATATGGCGTAAATACTTGTATTGGTGCGAATCCAAGAGTTACTCATGGAGTAAGGTTAAGATTCCTAGTATATTGTCTTTTCTCCAAGAGGGTTTGGAAAAAGGCTTATCTGCTAGTTCGTTAAAGGGACAGATTTCTGCTCTGTCTATTCTTTTGCACAAGCGTCTGGCAGAAGTTCCAGACGTCCAGGCTTTTTGTCAGGCTTTGGCTAGGATTAAGCCTGTGTTTAAAACTGTTGCTCCTCCGTGGAGTTTTAACTTGGTTCTTAAAGTTCTTCAAGGAGTTCCGTTTGAACCCCTTCATTCGATTGATATTAAACTTTTATCTTGGAAAGTTCTGTTTTTGATGGCTATTTCCTCGGCTCGAAGAGTCTCTGAGTTATCTGCCTTACATTGTGATTCTCCTTAACTGATTTTCCATTCAGACAAGGTAGTTCTGCGTACTAAACCTGGGTTTTTACCTAAGGTGGTTTCTAACAGGAATATAAATCAAGAGATTGTTGTCCCATCATTGTGCCCTAATCCTTCTTCAAAGAAGGAACGTCTTTTGCATAATCTGGACGTAGTCCGTGCCTTGAAGTTCTACTTACAGGCAACTAAAGATTTTCGTCAAACATCTGCCCTGTTTGTCGTTTATTCTGGACAGAGGAGAGGTCAAAAAGCTTCGGCAACCTCTCTCTCCTTTTGGCTTCAAAGCATAATACGCTTAGCCTATGAGACTGCTGGACAGCAGCCCCCTGAAAGGATTACAGCTCATTCTACTAGAGCTGTGGCTTCCACCTGGGCCTTTAAAAATGAGGCCTCTGTTGAACAGATTTGCAAGGCTGCGACTTGGTCTTCGCTTCACACTTTTTCAAAATTTTACAAATTTGACACTTTTGCTTCTTCGGAGGCTGTTTTTGGGAGAAAGGTTCTACAGGCAGTGGTTCCTTCCGTTTAAGTTCCTGCCTTGTCCCTCCCATCATCCGTGTATTTAAGCTTTGGTATTGGTATCCCACAAGTAATGGATGATCCGTGGACTGGATACACTTAACAAGAGAAAACATAATTTATGCTTACCTGATAAATTTATTTCTCTTGTAGTGTATCCAGTCCACGGCCTGCCCTGTCTTTAAGGCAGACCTAAATTTTTAATTAAACTCCAGTCACCACTGCACCCTATGGTTTCTCCTTTCTTGTTTTGTTTTGGTCGAATGACTGGATATGACATGTGAGGGGAGGAGCTATATAGCAGCTCTGCTTGGGTGATCCTCTTGCAACTTCCTGTTGGGAAGGGAATATATCCCATAAGTAATGGATGACCCGTGGACTGAACACACTACAAGAGAAATAAATTTATCAGGTAAGCATAAATTATGTTTTTCTTCAGCCAAGACGGACCAGCAATCCCCCGCCCGCTTCTTCCTGCTGTACTTACACAGCAATAACGTAACCGGCTTCCTCTAATCACGGCGTGGCCTCGGGAAATGTTTGCTCAGGGGGGGGAGCCATGATTGGAGGAAGCTGGATTCGTCATTGCTGACGTAAGTACAGAGCAGCTGCGGGCGGGGGATCGCTGGTCCGGCTTGGAAGAAGAAAAAGCTAAGTATTTTAACAAAGCCGCTACAATGTAAACTTTCTTGAATGAAAGTGCCCCTGTTTTTAATAGTATTTTTAAAAACCGGGCACTCATTCATAAAAATTTACTTTCACTTTAAGGAAAACCTGAGGACTTGAGCTTCATTGTTAAATAGTTCATTCTTAATTACATATCTCATTATTATTATGATTACATATTATTATACATATATCTCATTATTATTATAACATATCTCATTATTATTTAACAATGGTCACATGTTAAAGGGACATTACACACTAGATAGATTTGATGAATCCCCCTAATTCTGGCTGCCGCCATGTTAGAACTTAGGTTTCAGGTATCTAAAGGAGAGTTGCTGCACATAAGCAAACACCTTGGCACTGGAATGCAGTGAAAGCTTGGTTCCAAAATTTCAGCACCCATAATAAGGGGGAGGTTCATTAAATCTATTTAGTGTTTAATGTCCCTTTAACGTGACCAGTTAAGGAAACCTGAGCTCCATTGTTAAATAATATTAAGGAGATATGTAAGATTGTGAATTAGCTGAGTCTTCTAGACGTAACAGCAATGACTGAATTCCTGTGTGTTCTCTGCCTCAGGAAGTGTATACACAGCACCTTGCAGCACGTCGCTGTGCTATGATCTGGAAAGAAAAGGTTTTCAGGAAGAGATCTCTGCCACCAAATCAGAAGAAAAAAGTGACCTTCCAGACACCGTGCCTAGATGTGCAAGCTGAGACTTCTTTGCCAGCACAACAATTTGTCAAAAATAAAGTGCCTCCTGCTCCTCTGGCCACGGGAGAACCTGTCCTGAGCACAATGTAAGAGAGGGCCAAAGGATGGGTCACCTTTTCTGTACCTAAAGAGACAGTCCACTCCAACATTTGTATTGTTTAAAAAGATAGATAATCCCTTCATCACCCATTCCCTAGTTTTGCACAACCAACACAGTTATATTAAAATACTTTACCTTTGTGATTACCTTGTATCTAAGCCTCTTTTGACAGCCCCCTGATTACATGGCTATTTATTATCTATTGACTTGGATTTTAGCCAATTAGTGCAGTGTCATCCACAACCCACGGGCGTGAGCACACTGTTATCTATATTGCCCACATGAACTAGCAGTCTCCTGTTGTGAAAAGCTAATAAAAAAGCATGTGATATGAGTCTGTCTGCAGAAATGTGGAGGTTTATATGTTATAACGTATATTAATATAACAATGTTGGTTGTGCAAAGCTGAGGAATGGGTAGTAAAGGCAATATCTATCTTTTTAACCCCTTAAGGACCGGGATTTGACAAAAACTTCCCCAAAAGACCAGAGCATTTTTGCCATAACTACATTTAAGCAGAAATAGTCTTTCTTTCTAATGGCACGATGAGTCCACGGATCATCTCTAATTACTATTGGGAATATCACTCCTGGCCAGCAGGAGGAGGCAAAGAGCACCACAGCAAAGCTATTAAATATCACCTCCCTTCCCTTCAACCCCAGGCATTCTCTTTGCCTACGTTAAGAGCAAGGAGGTGGTAAAGTTTAGGTGTCTGAAAGACGATTCTTCAATCAAGATTTTAATATTTTACAGCAGAGCAAGTTTGTTGTGCTCCTTCCTGGGGTTTAGCCGTAGTCCATGTCAGTCTCTTCAGTAGAGCAATGGTGTCTTTTAAGCAATTGGGAACTTGTGGGGTATAATCTTAACTGCGCCTCCCAAATAGTTGTTGCTGCCCTATCCTTAAAGCCTGATTAGTTTTATTTAGTCTTGCTTGTTTTCCACGGGTCTATGTAAGGAGGTGTGCCTCTCAAACCAGGTGAACTGTCCTCCTGCCGGACAGCTAGATGCAGGTAAGTGCGTTGGTCTTCTATGTCTGGGGGACTTGCACTTAAGGGTTAAAAGGCTGCACAGTATTTTGGGACTTTTATATCCTTTATGGTATGTTTCAGGCAGGACGCAGGCACTATGTGACATGTACAGCTTCAGCGGTTAATACTTTGATTATTAGTATTTCCTGAATGATTGCTGTGATTGGGGATACCTAGGAGTTAACTTCAGGATAGAAGGGGTTAATCCTAGTGGGAGGCTCAGAATAATCTTTTTTTTTTTTTTTTTTTTAATTCTTATGTATGACTTTGTTACAGTGTTTTAGACATGGCTTAAAGACTGGAGGTTGTCAGTTCAACTGCCTATGTATTTTAAAGTTTATTAGAGGAGAAATGAGGAGACCGTACATATCTGTGATGTTATGATATTATGTATTTATTATCTAGAGGAGAGCTTGTTCTCTTTTTTCTGACGCATTTGCTTTTATGTGTTGGGGAAGGAAGGAGGAACTCAGTGCAAGGGTTGTTTTCCCCCTAGAAAGAGGTTTAGTTTTGGCCGGATGAAGCGCGATGTATGTGCGCTTCATTTGCTGCAGTTTTTGTTCCCGCCTCCTCCTTCACAGACACGGAGCGGCGCCATTTTGGAATCTGAGAATACATTCCGTAGTTCCGCCTCGTTTCTCCAGGTGAAGATCAGAGCGGCTCTCTGGTGTTGCAAGTTTGAATTTTATTTTAAGAGGATTTATTGTCCACTGTTTAGATGCCACAATAGGCGTACCTTTCATTATGTACCAAGTGCTACACTGAAGGATTCACTCATGAAATAATATTTTAAATCCTTTAAGAAAAATTCCATACACTGTTTTTATTATAGCAGTATGAATTTCATTTTTAATAAAAACTCATTGTGGGGCTAGATAATTTATATGAATTTGTCTATAACTTTATGTTCTGCTTGATTAGTTTGATGTCTATGTAAGCAGTAAAATATTTTCCTTTCTGTTTTTGTTTCCCTATACAGGTGGGGCAAATTATAAATATATTGTGGGTACAGTTGTTTTGCTGCCTTAGTTCCTCATTTTCTCCCAGGATTATGCTGTTTAGATATTGCTACAGCTTCTCCTATATGTCCCAAGTTTTAACGGGGTCACAGCCAGTGCCCTGTGGTTCCTCTTAATCTCAAGGAGGATTGCATTTGCTTGCAATTTTTACAGCTTCGGTATCTCTACGATATATGCTAATCCTCTGAGCCTCATATCTCCCAGGATGATACTGTTTAGGCAATAACACAGTTTTATTCTTATCTATCCCAAGCCTCTATTTGCGCCACTTGCAGTGCCCTGCGGTTCCTCTCAATCTCCTGGAGGAGTATGTTTGCGTACAGAGTTGCTTAGGTGTCCTTTGCAATATCTACGGCTTGCCTGTTTTTCCCTATCTGCAGGAAATATGCAAGAGGATATGTTATTCGGATTGTAAGGTTTCTGCTTCACATTCTTCTACGCAGGTTGCTTTCTCTTCTGAGTTGGTGAAGAGATATCGCCGGTAGATTTCTGAGGGTGAAATTTCAGATTTGGACAGTTTAATTCCTTCATCTGATGCTGAAGTCATATGTTTCAGATGCATGCTTGTTCGCCTCTTGTATCGTAAAGGAGGTTTTCGCTATTTGGGCGACATCGATTCCCTTGTCGTTGTCAACCTTTGAGAGTTTGTGAACGCTATCATTTCAGTGATGTTCCTTTCTATGAGGAAGTGTTTCTAGACCTGCTTTGGGATTTTTCCAGGACAGGAGAAGCTAGGGATACCTTTTCTCCCTGTCTCCCGTCCCTCAAGGTTTTTTTTGTGTAAATGACTCCATTAAATGCACAATGTCTTAAGTAGAGGGATAATTTTCTACTACATCTCATGGATTTTTGATCCTTATGGTGTTCTTTTTCGGATCCTTGGATGAGAAGCTGGAGGTTTATTTGTTCCTTTCGAACAATGCCTTGCCTTATTAGACTTACTGTGCTAGTCCGTCTGGTTGAGGCTGAGATCTTGTTCAGACAAGAAGCCTACCTGTGGCTTTGCAGCTCAGTTTAGGCTTTATTGTTCTGCAGTTGCAGATTCAGTATTTTGTTTCCTCCAATTCCACGCTTCTGTTTTTTTTTTCCTTTCAAGGATGAGTCCTTGTTTGGACTTAGCTAGTATATTTGTCTCCTGACTTTGCGGGTAAAAAAAGGAGAATAAGAGTAAAGGAAGATTTAGTCGTGTTTCTTGGTAGCCTATCTAGGGTTTACTCCCAGGGGCAGATTTCTCATTCTTGCGTATCTGCAATCCAGATATGATGAGAGGATTGTCCAAAACTGATTTCAGGGACTTCCTCTCCTGGAGTGATAGTTCCAGTCCTCGTTTGGGTACGGTACAAGTTCCTTAGAGTACCGTCCTTCAAGATGGAAACTATTCGTTCCATTCTTCCCTTGGTTTAAGAGGGTCAATTCATGACAACAGTAGATTTAAAGGATGAGTACCTGCATGTTCCTATACACAGGGATCATCACAAGTTTCTGAGTTTCGCTTTTCTAGACAAGCACTTCCAGTTTGTGGCTCTTCCATAGCTCCCAGAATTTTTTCAAGGGTCCTGGGATCCTTATTGGTGGTGCTCCGGTTGCGGGGCATTGCAGTGGCGCCTTATCTGGACGACATTCTGGTTCAGGCGCCTGTCTTTCAACAAGCATTGTGTTCCTGGGAACCATAATAGATTCCATATTAATACGAATTTCTGATAGAGGTCAAAAATCAAAGCTCCTCGACTCTTGTCGGGCCTTTCAGTCCTGTCCTTGGCCGTATGTGGCTCATTGTATGGAGGTGATTGGTCTGATGGTAGCTGCCATAGACATCATTCTGTTTGCCCGGTTCCATCTCAGACCTCTGCGGTTATGCATGCTCAGGAAATGGAACAGGGATTATGCAGATTTTGTCTTCCTGAATTTCTCCCAGGGAACCTGCTTTCGCAGACCCTCCTGGGTGATTGTAACATCAGATGCCAGCCTGCTGGGATGGGGAGCAGTCTGGGGCTCTCTAAAGGCTCAGGGAATATGGACTTGGGAGGAGTCTATTCTCCCCATAAATATCTTAGGGCAATCTTCAATGCTCTTCTGGCCTCAGTTAGCTTCTGCCCGATTTGTCTGGTTCCAATCGGACAACATAACTTCAGTGGCTTACATCAACCATCAGGGAGGAACTCAGAGTTCCTTCGCCATGACAAAGGTAGCCAAGATTATTCAGTGGGAAGAGACCCACAACTGCTGTCTATCTGCGATCCACATGCCAGGAGTGGACAATTGGGAAGCGGATTTTCTGAGCAGACAGACATTTCACCCGGGGGAGTGAGAACTCCATCCGGAGGTGTTTTCAAGCTTGATTATCAAACGGTGACAGCTGGAAGTGGATCTCATGGCATCTTGACAGAATGCCAAGCTTCCAAGGTATGGGTCAAGGTCGAGAGATCCTCAGGCAGGTACTGATAGATGCTCTGGCGGTCCCTTAGAATTTCAGTCTAGTGTACCTTTTTCCTCCGTTCGCTCTCCTTCCTCGAGTCATTGCTCGAATCAAACAGGAGAGGGCGTCAGTGATCCTCATTGCACCGGCGTGACCTCGCAGGATCTGGTATGCAGACCTAGTGGAAATGTCATCTCTCCCACCTGGGAAACTTCCACTGAGGAAAGATCTTCTACTTCAAGGATCCTTCCTTCATCCAAATCTTGTTTCTCCGAAGCTGACTGCTTGGAGATTGAACACTTAATTTTATCTAGCATGGGTTTTCTGTGTCGGTCATTGAGACCATGATTCAGGCGAGTAAGCCTGTTACTAGAAACATTTACTATAAGATATGGCGTATATTTCTGTATTGGTGTGAATCCAGAGGCTACTCTTGGAGTAGAGTTAGGATTTCTAGAATTCGGTCCTTTCTCCAGGAGGGTTGGAGAAGGTTTTTTTCGGCAAGTACTTTGAAGGGTCAAATGTCTGCCTTATCTATTTTGTTACATAAACGTCTGGTGAATATACCAGACGAGCAATCGTTCTGTCAGGCTTTGGTCAGAATCAGGCCTGTGTTTAATTCCGTTACTCCTCCCTGGAGTCTTAACCTTGTTCTTAAAGTTTTTCAGCAGACTTCGTTTGCGCCTATGCATTTTTTAGATGTTAGGATGTTATCTTGAAAAGTTTTGTTTCTTGTTGCAATTTCTTCTGCTCGCAGAGTCTCTGAACTCTGCGTTGCAGTGTGAATTCCCTTACCTTATTTTTCATTCTGATAGTTCTGCGTGCTAAGTTGGGTTTCCTTTCTAAAGTATTTTCGGATGGGAACATTAATCAAGAAATTGTTGTTCCTTCTTTATGTCATAACCCTTCTTTTCATAAAGAGCGTCTGCTGCACAGCCTAGATGTGGTGTGTGTGTTGAAATACTATTAGCAGGCGCCTAAGGATTTTCGCCAGTTTTGGCCCTGTTGTCGTCTTCTCTGGGAAACGTAAGGGTCAGAAAGCTACGTCTACTTCTCTTTTTTTGTGGCTGAAGAGGCTCATTCACAGCTCATTCCACGAGGGCTGTTTCCTTTTCCTGGGCATTCAAAAATGAAGCTTCTGTTGAACAGTTTTACAAGGCTGCAACTTGGTCCTCTCTTCACACTTTTTCAAAATTCTACAAAATTCGATACTTTTGCCTCGGCTGAGGCTTCTTTTGGGAGAAAGGTTATGCAAACAGTGGTGCCTTCTGTTTAGGTTCCCTCTCTTATCATCCCTCCCTTATCATCTGTGTCCTCTATTTTGGGTATTGATTCCCAATAGTAATTATAGATGATCCGTGGACTCCTCGTGTCATTAGAAAGAAAACAAAATTTATGCTTACCTGAAAAATGTATTTATTTCTTGACACGGTGAGTCCACCGCCCGCCCTGTTTATTCAGACAGTATTTTTGTTTTGTAAACCTCAGGCACCTCTGCACCTTGTTACTTCCTTTCTCTCTTTTTACTTTGGTCGAATGACTGGGGTTGGAAGGAAGGGAGGTGATATTTAACAGCTTTGCTGTGGTGCTCTTTGCCTCCTCCTGCTGGCCAGGAGTGATATTCCAAATAGTAATTATAGATGATCCGTGGACTCATCGTGTCAAGAAATAAATAAATTGATCAGGTAAGCATAAATTTATTTATTTTTTTAATATATTTACCTATCAAAACTATAAGAAAAAATGGAGAGGGTGTTTAGGCTTGCGCTGTGTATTAATGCAAATAGTTCTTTTGCTATGTTTAAAGTTCCTCCTGATGTATTTCTAAGCAGCTTAGTCTAGTGATTCCACTATCATCAAATGGAAAAGATAGAAGTATGGGTAGGAATTGGAGGTTCCAAACTGTAGCGCTCGTAGAAAGGGAGAAACATAAAAGAGAGAACTATTTTATGGTGCAGTATGAATCCCATAAGTACCTTACTCCAATTGGTCACAAAGATAAACATCTCTAGCACCAATAGGGAATAAATTCTCTCATAGGCACTTCACATACCTCACATGTATTGAGGTTAAAACAGGTGAGCAACAATTTTTTACTTTTTTGCACTATGTTGTAAATTAGTATATTCATACTGCACCATTAAATTTGTTCTCTTTTATGTTTCTCCCTTTCTATGAGCGCTACAGTTTGGAACCTCCAATTCATATTTTTATATATATATATATATATATATATATATATATATATATATATATATATAATTTAGTAGACAACCCAAAGTATTGATCTAGGCCCATTTTGGTATATTTCATGCCACCATTTCACCGTCAATTTTTCACAAACAGCTTGTGCAATCATGGCACAAATGGTTGTAAATGCTTCTCCGGGATCCCCTTTGTTCAGAAATAGCAGACATATATGGCTTTGGCATTGCTTTTTTGTAATTAGAAGGCTGCTAAATGCTGCTGCGCACCACACTTGTATTATGCCCAGCAGTGAATGGGTTAATTGGGTAGCTTGTAGGGTTCATTTTAGCTTTAGTGTAGAGATCAGCCTCCCACCCCATGATCTCTCCCTGACCCCTCTCAAACAGATTTCTTTCCTCCCCCACCTCCCAAAGGTTACCCCCATCTTAAGTACTGGCAGAAAGTCTGCCAGTATAAAAATGTTTATTTTTGTTTTGTTTCCTTCTTAATATAAGGAGAGTCCATGGCTTCATTCCTTACTGTTGGGAAATACTGAACCTGGCCACCAGGAGGAGGCAAGACACCCCAGCCAAAGGCTTAAATACCTCCCCCACTTCCCCTATCCCCTTGTCATTCTTTGCCTTTCGTCACAGGAGGATGGCAGAGAAGTGTCAGAAGATTTCGGGGTTGTTTCCTTAGGAGGGGTATCTACCCTTCGATATGGGACTGGAGTTTTAAGTAGACTTGTCAGCCTCTCAGTGAGAGAATTGACGAACGTTAGAGTCTGGAGATGCAGGGAGAGTCTTTCTGGGAACCCATCCAGACTGCCTGCTAACAGCTCCTTAACCAATCAGTGTTGACGAGTTTCACTGCCTGCTTAAGTCCATGTCAGGAGCGATGCTACAAGACTTTCAAACTTGAGAGGCTGTGTTTCTGTTTCACAGCATGGATTTTAAGATTGTTTCAATTTTTTACATATTTTGAAAACGCTAGAAGACAGGGTCACAGTGTTACTCCTTTTATCTTAATAGAATCATGGGTTAATATCTCCTGAGAAAGGTTATTGAACAGTGGGGATTAATCAAATGTTATGCTTTTTTAATTGGGCTTATAGTTTGTTAGGTGGCTGGAACACACAGGTTTTTGCTTTCACTTTGAACGCTGCGCAGCTTGTAGCTTGGCGGTCCTGTCTTGCGCACCACGTGACTGGGAGTAGTCACACTTTCACTTCCTCTTTCCTGACCGAGCTAGCCGAGTTTGCCTGGGTCTAGGAGGTGGTGAGTGCCCCAGCCATTGGGAGTATAAAGGTGCCGTTTTTGTTAGAAATAAAAAGATCATTTGTATTCTGTCATTTGCACAAGCTATGGAGGATTCTGATATTCTTGAGGGTACTCCCTCTATTTCAAATAGTAATACCTGTTTATATTGTGAGGAGGCCTTGGTATGCCCGCCCTCTCAACTATGTTCCATATGCATCAACAAAGTTATTATGTCTAAGAAGGTTAACCCCTTTAGTACCACTGAGCCGTCCACCTCTGAGGACTCGCTATCCCGTGAGGTGCATACCCATCAGTCATCTCCCTCATCACATGCAGCTTCCCGTAGCACGCCTGATCCTCCATCTGGAGGGAGCCTATTATCATCAGACTTTACCGCGCAGTTAAAAACTGCGGTGTCTGAGGCTCTTAGTGCTTTACCTCACCCTGCAAAGCACAAGCGAAAGGTTAAATATAGCTCTCCTGTCCAGGGGTCATCAAGTGATTTATTGGATTTATCTGTTTTGAAATTATCCAAGGATGGGTCACACTCTGAGTCTATCTATCTATCTATCTATCTATCTATATATATATATATATATATATATATATATATATATATATATATATATATATATATATATATATATATATATATATATATATAATATATATATATATTTATTTTTATTATTATTATTCATGGCCCGTGTTCTCCAATGGGCGGCCCACTAAATTATATTTCTCCAACATAGGTGTGTCCGGTCCACGGCGTCATCCTTACTTGTGGGATATTCTCTTCCCCAACAGGAAATGGCAAAGAGCCCAGCAAAGCTGGTCACATGATCCCTCCTAGGCTCCGCCTACCCCAGTCATTCTCTTTGCCGTTGCACAGGCAACATCTCCACGGAGATGGCTAAGAGTTTTTTTGGTGTTTAAATGTAGTTTTATTCTTCAATCAAGAGTTTGTTATTTTAAAATAGTGCTGGTATGTACTATTTACTCTGAAACAGAAAAGAGATGAAGATTTCTGTTTGTAAGAGGAAAATGATTTTAGCAACCGTTACTAAAATCGATGGCTGTTTCCACACAGGACTGTTGAGATGAATTAACTTCAGTTGGGGGAAACAGTGAGCAGACTTTTGCTGCTGGAGGTATGACACATTTCTAACAAGACTTGGTAATGCTGGAAGCTGTCATTTTCCCTATGGGAACCGGTAAGCCATTTTCTTAGTTTAGTATAAGAATAAAGGGCTTCACAAGGGCTTTAAAGACTGGTAGACATTTTTCTGGGCTAAAACGATTACTTTATAAGTATATTTAATGGATGTTAACTATAAATAGTTCTTTTAATCTTGGGGATGTATTAAAAAAACGGCAGGCACTGTATTGGACACCTTTTTCACTGGGGGCCTTTTCTAGTCATAGGCAGAGCCTCATTTTCGCGCCACTAATGCGCAGTTGTTTTTGGAAAGCAAGGCATGCAGATGCATGTGTGAGGAGCTAAGAACCACTGAAAAAGCTTATTGAAGGCGTCATTTGGTATCGTATTCCCATCTGGGCTTGGTTGGGTCTCAGCAAATTTGGTGTGCAATACTTTTAATGCTTTAAGACACTGTGGTGAAATTTTGGTGAATTTTGAACAATTCCTTCATACTTTTTCACATATTCAGTAATAAAGTGTGTTCAGTTTAAAATTTAAAGTGACAGTAACGGTTTTATTTTAAAACGTTTTTTGTGCTTTGTTATCAAGTTTATGCCTGCTAACATGTCTGAACCATCAGATAGACGATGTTCTGTATGTTTGGAAGCCAAGGTTCCTCCCCATTTAAATATATGTGATGAATGTGACTTAGTGTCCAGACAAAGTAGGGACAATGATGCCACTGATAATGATATTGCCCAAAATGATTCCTCAAGCGAGGGGAGTAAGCATGGTACTGCATCATCCTCTTCTGTGTCTACACCAGTCTTGCCCACACAAGAGGCCCCTAGTACATCTAGTGCGCCAATCCTTCTTACTATGCAACAATTAACGGCTGTAATGGATAATTCTATTAAAAACATTTTGTCCAAAATGCCTACTTATCAGAGAAAGCGCGATTGCTCTGTTTTAGATACTGAAGAGCATGAGGACGCTGATGATAATGGTTCTGACGTACCCTCACGCCAATCTGAAGGGGCCAGCAGGGAGGTTTTGTCTGAGGGAGAAATTTCAGATTCAGGAAAAATTTCTCAACAAGCTGAACCTGATGTTATTATTTTTAAATTTAAATTGGAACATCTCTGCGCTCTGCTTAAGGAGGTGTTATCTACTCTGGATGATTGTGACAATTTGGTCATTCCAGAGAAATTATGTAAGATGGACAAGTTCCTAGAGGTCCCGGTGCCCCCCGATGCTTTTCCTATACCCAAGCGGGTGGCGGACATTGTAAATAAGGAATGGGAAAGGCCCGGCATACCTTTTGTTCCTCCCCCTATATTTTAAAAGTTATTTCCTATGGTCGACCCCAGAAAGGACTTATGGCAGACAGTCCCCAAGGTCGAGGGGGCGGTTTCTACTCTAAACAAACGCACTACTATCCCTATAGAAGATAGTTGTGCTTTCAAAGATCCTATGGATAAAAAATTAGAGGGTTTGCTTAAAAAGATGTTTGTTCAGCAAGGTTACCTTCTACAACCAATTTCATGCATTGTTCCTGTCACTACAGCAGCGTGTTTCTGGTTCGATGAACTAGAAAAGTCGCTCAATAAAGACTCTTCATATGAGGAGGTTATGGACAGAGTTCAAGCACTTAAATTGGCTAACTCTTTTATCTTAGACGCCCCTTTGCAATTAGCTAGATTAGCGGCGAAAAATTCAGGTTTTGCAATTGTGGCGCGCAGAGCGCTTTGGCTAAAGTCTTGGTCAGCGGATGTGTCCTCCAAGAACAAGTTGCTTAACATCCCTTTCAAAGGTAAAACGCTATTTGGCCCTGACTTGAAAGAGATTATTTCAGACATCACTGGGGGAAAGGGCCACGCCCTTCCTCAGGATAGGTCTTTTAAGGCTAAAAATAAGCCAAATTTTCGTCCCTTTCGCAGAAACGGACCAGCCTCAAATTCTACACCCTCTAAGCAAGAGGGTAATAGTTCTCAAACCAAACCAGCCTGGAGACCGATGCAAGGCTGGAACAAGGGTAAGCAGGCCAAGAAACCTGCCACTGCTACTAAAACAGCATGAAGTGTTGGCCCCCGATCCGGGACCGGATCTGGTGGGGGGCAGACTCTCTCTCTTTGTTCAGGCTTGGGCAAGAGATGTTCAGGATCCTTGGGCGCTAGAAATAGTTTCTCAAGGTTATCTCCTGGAATTCAAGGAACTACCCCCAAGGGGGAGGTTCCACAGGTCTCAATTGTCTTCAAACCAAATAAAAAGACAGGCATTCTTACATTGTGTAGAAGACCTGTTAAGAATGGGAGTGATTCATCCTGTTCCATTAGGAGAACAAGGGATGGGGTTTTACTCCAATCTGTTCATAGTTCCCAAAAAAGAAGGAACATTCAGACCAATTTTAGATCTCAAGATTCTAAACAAATTTCTCAGGGTTCCATCGTTCAAGATGGAAACCATTCGAACAATTCTTCCTACCATCCAGGAAGGTCAATTCATGACCACGGTGGATTTAAAGGATGCGTATCTACATATTCCTATCCACAAGGAACATCATCGGTTCCTAAGGTTCGCATTTCTGGACAAGCATTACCAGTTTGTGGCACTTCCATTCGGATTAGCCACTGCTCCAAGGATTTTCACAAAGGTACTAGGGTCCCTTCTAGCGGTGCTAAGACCAAGGGGCATTGCAGTAGTACCTTACTTGGACGACATACTGATTCAAGCGTCGTCTCTGTCAAAAGCAAAGGCTCATACGGACATTGTCCTAGCCTTTCTCAGATCTCACGGGTGGAAAGTGAACATAGAAAAAAGTTCTCTGTCCCCGTCAACAAGAGTTCCCTTCTTGTGAACAATAATAGACTCCTTAGAAATGAAGATTTTTCTGACAGAGGCCAGAAAATCAAAACTTCTAAGCTCTTGTCAAGTACTTCATTCTGTTCTTCTTCCTTCCATAGCGCAGTGCATGGAAGTAATAGGTTTGATGGTTGCGGCAATGGACATAGTTCCTTTTGCACGAATTCATCTAAGACCATTACAACTGTGCATGCTCAGACAGTGGAATGGGGATTATACAGACTTGTCTCCGACGATCCAAGTAGATCAAAGAACCAGAGATTCACTCCGTTGGTGGCTGAACCTGGACAACCTGTCACAGGGAATGAGCTTCCGCAGACCAGAGTGTGTCATTGTCACGACCGACGCCAGTCTGGTGGACTGGGGCGCGGTCTGGGAACCCCTGAAAGCTCAGGGGCTATGGTCCCGGGAAGAATCTCTTCTCCCGATAAACATTCTGGAACTGCGAGCGATATTCAATGCTCTCAAAGCTTGGCCTCAACTAGCAAAGGCCAAATTCATAAGGTTTCAATCAGACAACATGACGACTGTTGCATATATCAACCATCAAGGGGGAACAAGGAGTTCCCTGGCGATGGAGGAAGTAACCAAAATAATTCAATGGGCGGAGAATCACTCCTGCCACTTGTCTGCAATCCACATCCCAGGAGTGGAAAATTGGGAAGCGGATTTTCTAAGTCGTCAGACATTTCATCCGGGGGAGTGGGAACTCCATCCGGAAATCTTTGCCCAAATAACTCTATTATGGGGCATTCCAGACATGGATCTGATGGCCTCTCGTCAGAACTTCAAGGTTCCTTGTTACGGGTCCAGATCCAGGGATCCCAAGGCGACTCTAGTAGATGCACTAGTAGCACCTTGGACCTTCAACCTAGCTTATGTATTCCCACCGTTTCCTCTCATTCCCAGGCTGGTAGCCAGGATCAATCAGGAGAGGGCTTCGGTGATCTTGATAGCTCCTGCGTGGCCACGCAGGACTTGGTATGCAGACCTGGTGAATATGTCATCGGCTCCACCATGGAAGCTACCTTTGAGACAGGACCTTCTTGTTCAAGGTCCATTCGAACATCCGAATCTGATTTCCCTCCAACTGACTGCTTGGAGATTGAACGCTTGATTTTATCAAAGCGTGGGTTTTCAGATTCTGTAATAGATACTCTGATTCAGGCTAGAAAGCCTGTAACTAGAAAAATTTACCATAAGATATGGAAAAAATATATCTGTTGGTGTGAATCTAAAGGATTCCCCTGGAACAAGATAAAAATTCCTAAGATTCTATCCTTTCTACAAGAAGGTTTGGAGAAAGGATTATCTGCAAGTTCTCTGAAGGGACAGATCTCTGCGTTATCTGTTTTACTTCACAAAAGGCTGGCAGCTGTGCCAGACGTTCAAGCGTTTGTTCAGGCTCTGGTTAGAATCAAGCCTGTTTACAGACCTTTGACTCCTCCCTGGAGTCTTAATCTAGTTCTTTCAGTTCTTCAAGGGGTTCCGTTTGAACCCTTACATTCCGTAGATATTAAGTTATTATCTTGGAAAGTTTTGTTTTTGGTTGCAATTTCTTCTGCTAGAAGAGTTTCTGAGTTATCTGCTCTGCAGTGTTCTCCGCCCTATCTGGTGTTCCATGCAGATAAGGTGGTTTTGCGTACTAAGCCTGGTTTTCTTCCGAAAGTTGTTTCCAACAAGAATATTAACCAGGAGATAGTTGTACCTTCTTTGTGTCCGAATCCAGTTTCAAAGAAGGAACGTTTGTTACACAATTTGGACGTGGTCCGTGCTCTAAAATTCTATTTAGAGGCCACTAAAGATTTCAGACAAACATCTTCCTTGTTTGTTGTTTATTCTGGTAAAAGGAGAGGTCAAAAGGCAACTTCTACCTCTCTTTCTTTTTGGCTTAAAAGCATTATCCGATTGGCTTATGAGACTGCCGGACGGCAGCCTCCTGAAAGAATCACAGCTCACTCCACTAGGGCTGTGGCTTCCACATGGGCCTTCAAGAACGAGGCTTCTGTTGATCAGATGTGTAAGGCAGCGACTTGGTCTTCACTGCACACTTTTACCAAATTTTACAAATTTGATACTTTTGCTTCTTCTGAGGCTATTTTTGGGAGAAAGGTTTTGCAAGCCGTGGTGCCTTCCATCTAGGTGACCTGATTTGCTCCCTTCCATCATCCGTGTCCTAAAGCTTTGGTATTGGTTCCCACAAGTAAGGATGACGCCGTGGACCGGACACACCTATGTTGGAGAAAACAGAATTTATGCTTACCTGATAAATTACTTTCTCCAACGGTGTGTCCGGTCCACGGCCCGCCCTGGTTTTTTTAATCAGGTCTGATGATTTATTTTCTCTAACTACAGTCACCACGGTATCATATGATTTCTCCTATGCATATTCCTCCTTTACGTCGGTCGAATGACTGGGGTAGGCGGAGCCTAGGAGGGATCATGTGACCAGCTTTGCTGGGCTCTTTGCCATTTCCTGTTGGGGAAGAGAATATCCCACAAGTAAGGATGACGCCGTGGACCGGACACACCGTTGGAGAAAGTAATTTATCAGGTAAGCATAAATTCTGTTTTTTCTTCTGGCACCTTTTATACCCTGATATTTCTCCTACTGTTCCTTGTTCCCTCAGCAGAATGACTGGGGGATAGGGGAAGTGGGAGAGGTATTTAAAGGGCCAGTAAACCCACAAAATATTGTTCTATAATTCTGCACATAGTGCAGAATTATATAACATCAGCTTAGCGCAAACTTTGTACCTTTAAAAGATTTCGGTGAAAAAATGCTACGAAATTTACTTTCACAGTACGCCGCTCCAGGCTCTACTGAGCGGGTGTGTTTGTTTTCCCTAAGCCATCGGGCATGCTGTCTATTCACAGCCGGCCCGATCGCTCCATTAAACTCAATGTAACTCGCTCCTGCTACCAGACCAGAGTGGGAGCAAGTTACATTGAGTTTAATGGCGCGATCAGGCTGGCTGTGAATAGACAGCGTGCCCGATGCGCTTAGGGGAAACAAACAGACCCGCTCAGTAGAGCCAGGAGCGGCGTACTGTAAAAGTAAATTTCGTAGCATTTTTTCACTGATATCTTTTAAGGTACAAAGTTTGCGCTAAGCTGCTGATATATAATTCTGCACTATGTGCAGTATTATGTAACATTATTTTGTGGGTTTACTGGCCCTTTAAGCCTTTATCTGGGGTGTCTTTGCCTCCTCCTGGTGGCCAGGTTCAGTAAGGAATGAAGCAGTGTACTCTCCTTATACAGAAGAACATTAAATTATCTGGTAAGCATAATTTTTTTTTTTTTTATATATATATATATTTTCCCCAGGGTAGTGTAGCTGCCCCCCTCCCGGATCCCACATAGGATCCCCCTCACTGCCGGCTTTTTTCTTCTTCTTCATCTCCTGTATTGTGTAGTAGCGGTCCCACCTGCTCCCGCCCTCTTTGCGCCCCCTCCAGCGATGGGCCACTCACCCTCCCACCCACCAACGATCGGCATCACCGCTGGCCCTCTTTGCACTGGTAACTCTGCAACTCTATTTCTGCAGAAATAGCGCAATCTTGTTTTCTCCAACATTGGTGTGTCCTGTCCACGGCGTCATCCATAACTTGTGGGAATATTCTCTTCCCCAACAGGAAATGGCAAAGAGCACAGCAAAAGCTGTCCATATAGTCCCTCCCAGGCTCCGCCCCCCCAGTCATTCTCTTTGCCGCTCTGAACAAGTAGCATCTCCACGGAGATGGTGAAGAGTATGTGGTGTTTAGTTGTAGTTTTTTATTCTTCTATCAAGAGTTTGTTATTTTAAAATAGTGCTGGTATGTACTATTTACTCTGAAACAGAAAGAGATGAAGAGTTCTGTTTAAAAGAGGAGTATGATTTTAGCAGCAGTAACTAAAATCAATTGCTGTTCCCACACAGGACTGTTGAGCTGAGAGAACTTCAGTTGGGGGGAACAGTTTGCAGACTTTTCTGCTTAAGGTATGACTAGCCATTTTTCTAACAAGACTATGTAATGCTGGAAGGCTGTCATTTTTCCCTCATGGGGATCGGTAAGCCATTTTCTTAAGACTCAAACAGAATAAAGGGCTTATTATGGGCTATAAACTGGTGGACACTTTTAGGGGCAAGATCGATTGCTTTATTTAAATATTATATGCATTTTGAAGTGAATTTCACACTTTTTTAATATTGGGGAACGTTTTTAGCACCAGGCACTTGTTAAGACACCTTCCCAGTCAGGAAGGGCCTTTCTCTGTAGTAGGCAGAGCCTCATTTTCGCGCCATTATTGCGCAGTTACTTTTGAGTACAGTACATGCAGCTGCATGTGTGAAGGTCTGGTATCCACTGAAAACGTTCCTAGAAGGCTTCAATTGGTATTGTATACCCCCTTGGGATTGGTAAAGTCGCAACAAAGGCTGTGGCTGGGACTGTAGGGGGGTTAAAATTGCAAACGGCTCCGGATTCCACATTTTAAGGGTTAACAACTTGAAAATTGGGGTGCAATCCTTTGAGGGCATTAAGACACTGTGGTGAAAATTGGATAATTCCTTCATAGTTTTTCACATATTCAGTAATAAAGTGTGCCCTGTTTAACATTTAAAGAGACAGTAACGGTTTTGTGTTAAAACGGTTTTTGTGCTTTATTAACCAGTTTAAGCCTGTTTAACATGTCTGTACCTTCAGATAGATCATGTTCTGTATGTATGGAAGCCAATGTGGTTCCCCCTTCAAATATGTGTGATTATTGTGCCATAGCGTCCAAACAAAGTAAGGACAGTACTGTCACAAATAGTAAGGTTGCCCAGGATGATTCCTCAGATGAAGGAAGTAGACATAGTTCTACATCATCTCCTTCTGTGTCTATACCAGTTATGCCCGCGCAGGCGACCCCTAGTACTTCTAGCGCGTCAATGCTTGTTACTATGCAACAATTGACGGCAGTAATGGATAACTCCATAGCTAATATTTTATCCAAAATGCCAGCATTTCAGAGAAAGCGCGATTGCTCTGTTTTAAATACTGTAGAGCAGGAGGACGCTGATGATAATTTTTCTGTCATACCCTCACACCAATCTGAAGTGGCAGTGAGGGAGGGTTTGTCAGATGGGGAAATTTCTGATACAGGAAGAATTTCTCAGCAGGCAGAACCTGATGTTGTGACATTTAAATTTAAATTAGAGCATCTCCGCGCATTACTTAAGGAGGTGCTATCTACTCTGGATGATTGTGACAATCTGGTCATCCCAGAAAAATTGTGCAAGATAGACAAGTTCCTAGAGGTCCCGGTGCACCCTGATGCTTTTCCGATACCTAAACGGGTGGCGGACATAGTGAATAAGGAGTGGGAGAAACCAGGCATACCTTTTGTCCCTCCTCCTATATTTAAGAAATTGTTCCCTATGGTCGACCCCAGGAAGGACTTATGGCAAACAGTTCCTAAGGTCGAGGGGGTGGTTTCTACACTAGCCAAGCGCACGACCATTCCTATTGAGGACAATTGTACTTTCAAGGATCCTATGGATAAAAAATTGGAGGGTTTGCTTAAAAAGATTTTTGTACAGCAAGGTTACCTCCTTCAACCTATTTCGTGCATTATTCCTGTCACTACAGCGGCGTGGTTCTGGTTCAAGGAACTGGAAAAGTCGCTCAGTAGGGAGACTCCGTATGAGGAAGTCATGGACAGAATTCACGCACTTAAGTTAGCTAATTCCTTTATTTTAGACGCCGCTTTGCAATTAGCAAGGTTAGCGGCGAAAAATTCAGGGTTTGCAATTGTGGCGCGCAGAGCGCTCTGGCTAAAGTCTTGGTCGGCGGATGTATCTTCCAAGACAAAATTGCTTAATATCCCTTTCAAAGGTAAGACCCTTTTTGGACCAGAATTGAAAGAGATTATTTCAGACATCACTGTGGGAAAGGGCCATGCCCTCCCACAAGATAGGCCTTTTAAGGCTAAGAATAAGTCCAATTTTCGTTCCTTTCGCAATTTCAGGAACGGACAGGCTTCCAACTCGGCAGCCTCTAGACAAGAGGGTAACGCTTCCCAGACTAAACCAGCTTGGAAACCAATACAAGGCTGGAACAAGGGTAAACAGGCCAAGAAGCCTGCTGCTGCTACCAAAACAGCATGAAGGGGTAGCCCCCGATCCGGGACTGGATCTAGTAGGGGGCAGACTCTCTCTCTTTGCTCAGGCTTGGACAAGAGATGTTCAGGATCCCTGGGCACTAGAAATAGTCTCATAGGGTTACCTTCTAGAATTCAAGGAACTACCCCCAAAGGGAAGGTTCCACATGTCTCGCTTATCTTCAAACCAAATAAAGAGACAGGCATTCTTACATTGTGTAGAAGACCTGTTAAAGATGGGAGTGATACACCCAGTTCCAACTATGAAACAAGGTCAGGGGTTTTACTCAAATCTGTTTGTAGTTCCCAAGAAAGAGGGAACTTTCAGACTAATTCTGGATTTAAAAATTCTAAACAAATTTCTCAGAGTTCCATCATTCAAAATGGAAACCATTCGAACAATTTTACCTACAATCTACATATTCCTATCCACAAAGATCATCATCAGTTCCTAAGGTTCGCCTTTCTGGACAAACATTACCAGTTCGTGGCTCTTCCATTCGGGCTAGCCACTGCTCCAAGGATTTTCACAAAGGTGCTCGGGTCCCTTCTGGTGGTCCTAAGACCAAGGGGTATTGCAGTGGCACCTTATCTGGACGACAAAGCAAAGGCTCATACAGACATTGTTCTAGCCTTTCTCAGATCTCACGGGTGGAAGGTGAACGTAGAAAAGAGTTTCCTGTCTCCGTCGACAAGAGTTCCCTTTTTGGGAACAATAATAGATTCTTTAGAAATGAAGATCTTCCTGACAGAAGTCAGAAAGTCAAAGCTTCTAAACGCTTGTCAAGTTCTTCACTCTATTCTGCAGCCTTCCATAGCTCAGTGCATGGAAGTAGTAGGGCTGATGGTTGCAGCAATGGACATAGTTCCTTTTGCTCGAATTCATCTAAGACCATTACAACTGTGCATGCTCAAGCAGTGGAATGGGGACTGTACAGACTTGTCTCCAACGATTCAAGTAGACCAGATGACCAGAGACTCACTCAGTTGGTGGTTGACCCAGGATCACCTGTCCCAAGGAATGAGTTTCCGCAGACCAGAGTGGGTCATTGTCACGACCGACGCCAGTCTATTAGGCTGGGGCGCGGTCTGGGATTCCCTGAAAGCTCAGGGTCTATGGTCTCGGGAAGAGTCTCTTCTCCCGATAAACATCCTGGAACTGAGAGCGATATTCAATGATCTCCGGGCTTGGCCTCAGCTAGCGAAGGTCGGATTCATAAAATTCCAGTCAGACAACATGACGACTGTAGCTTACATCAACCATCAGGGGGGAACAAGGAGTTCCTTGGCGATGAGAGAGGTGTCCAAAATCATCAAATGGGCGGAGGATCACTCCTGCCACCTATCTGCAATTCACATCCCAGGAGTAGACAACTGGGAGGCGGATTATCTGAGTCGTCAGACTTTCCATCCGGGGGAGTGGGAGCTTCACCTGGAGGTGTTTGCCCAGTTGACTCAATTATGGGGCATTCCAGACATGGATCTGATGGCGTCTCGTCAGAACTTCAAGGTTCCTTGCTACGGGTCCAGATCCAGGGATCCCAAGGCGACTCTAGTGGATGCATTAGTGGCGCCTTGGTCGTTCAACCTAGCTTATGCGTTTCCACCGTTCCCTCTCCTTCCCAGGCTTGTAGCCAGGATCAAACAGGAGAAGGCCTCGGTGATTCTGATAGCTCCTGCGTGGCCACGCAGGACTTGGTATGCAGACCTGGTGAATATGTCATCGGCTCCACCATGGAAGCTACCTTTGAGACAGGATCTTCTAGTACAAGGTCCATTCGAACATCCAAATCTGGTTTCTCTGCAGCTGACTGCTTGGAAATTGAACGCTTGATTTTATCCAAGCATGGGTTTTCAAATTCAGTGATAGATACTCTGGTCCAAGCCAGAAAACCTGTGACTAGAAAGATTTACCATAAAATATGGAAAAAATATATCTGTTGGTGTGAATCCAAGGGATTCTCCTGGAGTAAGATTAAAATTCCTAGGATCCTCTCCTTTCTCCAAGAGGGTTTGGATAAGGGATTGTCAGCGAGTTCTCTAAAAGGACAGATTTCTGCTTTATCTGTCTTGTTACACAAACGACTGGCAGCTGTGCCAGATGTACAAGCTTTTGTACAGGCTTTGGTTAGAATCAAGCCTGTTTACAGACCCTTGACTCCTCCCTGGAGTCTAAATTTAGTTCTTTCAGTTCTTCAAGGGGTTCCGTTTGAACCCTTACATTCCATAGATATCAAGTTACTATCTTGGAAAGTTTTGTTTTTGGTTGCTATTTCTTCTGCTAGAAGAGTTTCTGAATTGTCTGCTTTGCAGTGTGACCGTCCCTATCTGGTGTTCCATTCAGATAAGGTTGTTTTACGTACCAAACCTGGTTTTCTTCCAAAAGTTGTTTCCAACAAGAACATTAACCAGGAAATAGTTGTTCCTTCTTTGTGTCCGAATCCAGTTTCAAAGAAGGAACGTTTGTTACACAATTTAGATGTAGTCCGTGCTTTAAAGTTCTATTTAGAAGCAACAAAGGATTTCAGACAAACTTCTTCTTTGTTTGTTGTTTATTCTGGTAAGAGGAGAGGACAAAAAGCTACTGTTACCTCTCTTTCTTTCTGGCTGAAAAGCATCATCCGATTGGCTTATGCGACTGCCGGACGGCAGCCTCCTGAACGAATCACAGCTCACTCTACTAGGGCTGTGGCTTCCACATGGGCTTTCAAGAATGAGGCTTCTGTTGATCAGATATGTAAGGCAGCGACTTGGTCTTCTCTGCACACTTTTGCCAAATTTTACAAATTTGATACTTTTGCTTCTTCGGAGGCTATTTTTGGGAGAAAGGTTTTGCAAGCCATGGTGCCTTCTGTTTAGGTAACCTGATTTGCTCCCTCCCTTCATCCGTGTCCTAAAGCTTTGGTATTGGTTCCCACAAGTTATGGATGACGCCGTGGACCGGACACACCAATGTTGGAGAAAACAGAATTTATGCTTACCTGATAAATTACTTTCTCCAACGGTGTGTCCGGTCCACGGCCCGCCCTGGTTTTTAAATCAGGTTTGAAAAATGTCTTTCTCTATACACTACAGTCACCACGGCACCCTATAGTTTCTCCTTTTTTTCTCCTAACCGTCGGTCGAATGACTGGGGGGGCGGAGCCTGGGAGGGACTATATGGACAGCTTTTGCTGTGCTCTTTTCCATTTCCTGTTGGGGAAGAGAATATTCCCACAAGTTATGGATGACGCCGTGGACCGGACACACTGTTGGAGAAAGTAATTTATCAGGTAAGCATAAATTCTGTTATTTTTAGCGAGATTGCGGCATAACGACCACTGTCGTACAGGGTACGGTGCTGGTCGTTAAGGGGTTGAACAATAACAATTTTGGCGTTGACTGTCCCTATTTGTATAAAATAGAAAATAAGATTTATGCTTACCTGATAAATTTGTTAAATTTGTCTAAACTTTTTAGACACGATGAGTCCACGGATCATCTTAATTACTACTGGGATATTCACCTCCTGGTCAGCAGGAGGAGGCAAAGAGCACCACAGCAGAGCTGTTAAATAGCTCCTCCCTTCCCTCCCACTCCAGTCATTCGACCAAAGTTAGGAAGAGAAAGGAAAAGCAAAGGTGCAGAGGTGTCTGAAGTTTACAATAACCCACAACCTGTCTAAAAGACCAGGGCGGGCCGTGGACTCATCGTGTCTAAAAAGAAACAAATATATCAGGTAAGCATACATTTTCTTTTCTTTTTTAAGACACGATGAGTCCACGGATCATCTTAATTACCTCTGGGATTCAATACCCAAGCTAGAGTACACAAATCATACGGGAGGGACAAGACAGGGAACCTAAACGGAAGGCACCACTGCTTGAAGAACCTTTCTCCCAAAAGCGGCCTCAGCCGAGGCAAAAGTGTCAAATTTGTAGAACTTTGAATAAGTGTGAAGAGAGGACCAAGTCGCAGCCTTGCAATTCTGTTCCAAAGAAGCTTCATTTTTTAACGCCCATGAGGAAGCAACAGCCCTCGTGGAATGAGCCATAACTCTCTCGGGAGACTGCTGTCCAGCAGTCTCATATGCATAGCGTATGATACTCTTCAGCCAAAAAGAAAGAAAAGTAGCCGTAGCTTTCTGTCCCTTATGTTTTCCTGAGAAAATCACAAACAAAGAAGAAGACTGACGAAAGTCCTTAGTCACCTGTAAGTAAAACTTTAAAGCACGGACCACGTCCAAATTGTGCAGAAGTCTTTGCTTCTGAGAAGAAGGATTAGGACACAAGGAAGGAACCACAATCTCTTGATTAATGTTCCGATCAGAAACAACCTTAGGAAGAAATCCTAGTTTAGTACGTAAAACTACCTTATCTGAATGGAAAATAAGATAAGGAGATTCATACTGCAATGCCGAGAGCTCTGACACTCTCCGAGCAGAAGAAATAGCAACCAGAAATAAAACTTTCCAAGATAATAGCTTAATAGCTAAGGAATGCATAGGCTCAAACGGAGCCCCTTGAAGAACTTTGAGAACCAAATTAAGACTCCATGGAGGAGTAACTGGTTTAAACACAGGCCTGATCCTGATTAAGGCCTGACAAAAAGATTGTACATCTGGGACATCCGCCAGACGTTTGTGTAACAAAATAGATAAGCCCAAGATCTGACCCTTTAGGGAGCTCGTCGATAAACCCTTCTCCAAACCTTTCTGAAGAAAAGACAAAACTCTAGGAATCCTAACTCTACTCCATGAGTAGCCCTTGGATTCGCACCAATAGAGATATTTACGCCAAATCTTATGGTAAATCCTAGTTACAGGCTTACAAGCCTGAACCATGGTCTCTATGACCGAAATCAGAAAAACCCCGCTTGGATGAAATTAAGCGTTCAATCTCCAAGCAGTCAGCTTCAGAGAAACTAGATTTGGGTGAAGGAAGGGCCCCTGAATCAGAAGGTCCTTTTTCAATGGGAGTCTCTAAGGAGGCAGAGATGTCATCTCCACCAGATCCGCATACCAAATCCTGCGAGGCCAGGCCGGTGCTATGAGGATCACTGAAGACCTTTCCTGCTTGATTCAAGCAATTACCCAAGGAAGGAGAGCAAACGGAGGAAATAGGTATGCTAGACTGAAGGTCCAAGGGACCGCCAGAGCATCTATCAGTTCCGCCTGGGGGTCCCTGGACCTCGACCCGTATCTCGGTAACTTGGCATTGTGACGGGATGCCATGAGATCCAATTCCGGCTGACCCCACTTGAGAATCAGAGTGGAGAACACTTCCGGATGGAGTTCCCACTCCCCCGGATAAAAGGTCTGCCTGCTCAGAAAATCCGCCTCCCAGTTGTCCACCCCTGGGATATGGATCGCCGAAAGACAACAAGAGTGGGCCTCCACCCACTGGATTATTTTGGTTACCTCTGTCATCGCTAAGGAACTCCTCGTTCCTACCTGATGATTGATGTAAGCCACTGAAGTTATTTTGTCCGACTGGATCCGGATAAACTGGACCGTGGCTAACTGGGGCCAGGCCAAGAGAGCATTGAAGATCGCTCTCAGTTCTAGAATGTTTATAGGAAGAACATACTCTGACCGAGTCCAAACTCCCTGAGCTTTTAGGGAGCCCCAGACTGCCCCCCACCCTAAAAGGCTGGCGTCTGTTGTCACAATCACCCAAGCTGGTCTGCGAAAGCAGGTTCCCTGGGAGAGATGATCCAGAGACAACCACCATTGGAGAGAGTCCCTTGTCTCCTGCTCCAGAGTTATTCGAGGAGACAAGTCTGCATAATCTCCATTCCATTGCCTGAGCATGCTTAACTGCAGAGGTCTGAGATGGAAACGAGCAAACGGGATGATGTCCATTGCCGCCCCGATCAGCCCGATTAACTCCATACACTGAGCCACTGACGGCCGAGGAGTGGACTGAAGGACTAGACAAGTATCGATCATCTTTGATTTCCTGACCTGTCAGAAAAATCTTCATGGACAAGGAGTCTATTATGGTTCCTAAGAACGTGACTCTTGTGTCTGGAACTAGGTAACTCTTTCCCAAATTTACCTTCCACCTGTAAGCTCTCAGGAAAGATAACACTATGTTGGTGTGGGATCTTGCTTTCTGAAAAGATGGTGCCTGGACTAGAATGTCGTCCAGATAAGGCGCCACCCCAATTCCCCTTGACCGAAGGACTGCCAACAGAGACCCCAGATCCTTTGTGAAAATTCTGGGAGCCGCGTCCAGGCCGAAAGGAAGAGCCACAAATTGGAAGTGTTTGTCTAGGAAGGCAAACCTTAGGAACTTGCGATGGTCCCTGTGAATAGGGACATGAAGGTATGCGTCCTTTAAATCCACAGTTGTCATGAATTGACCCTCCTGGATTAAAGGAAGAATGGAACTAATAGTTTACATCTTGAAGGAAGGAATCCTGAGAAATTTGTTTAGACTCTAGGTCTAAAATTGGTCTGAAGGTTCCCTCTTTTTTGGGAACCACAAACAGATTGGAATAAAAACCCTGTCCCTGTTCCTGTACTGGAATGGGAACAATCACTCCCTAGGCGGAGAGGTCTTTTACACTGTAAGAACGCCTCTCCTTTTATCTGGTCTGCAGATAATCTTGAAAGCAGAAACCTGCTTCCTGGGAAGAAAACTTTTGAACTCCAATTTGTATCCCTGAGAGGCTATTTCTATCGTCCAGGGATCCTGACCGTCCCAAACCCAAGCTTGAACGAAGAAGGAAAGTCTGTCCCCTACTAGATCCGGTCCCAGATCGGGGGCATGCCCTTCATGCTGTTTTGGACTCAGTAGCCGGCTTCTTGGATTGTTTACCCTTGTTCCAAGACTGGTTGGGTCTCCAAGTAGGCTTAGATTGTTCCTGCTTAAAGGAGGAAGAGGAAGAATTTCCTTTGAAATTTCCAAAGGAACGAAAATTACTCTGTCGTTCCTTTTTGTTTATTTCTCTTATCCTGAGGGAGTAGATGACCCTTACCTCCTGTGATATCAGAAATAATTTCTGACAGGCCAGGTCCAAACAGGGTCTTCCCCTTGTAAGGAATCGCTAAAAGCTTAGACTTAGATGACATGTTTTTAACCATAAGGCTCTGCGGGCTAGGACAGAGAAACCCGAGCTCTTAGCTGCCAGTTTAATAATCTGAAGTGAAGCGTCCGTAAAAAAAGCATTAGCTAGCTTCAGAGCCTTTATCCTATCTTGGATATCTTCCAAGGAAGTCTCAGTCCTGAGAGACTCAGACAGAGCATCAAACCAATATGCTGCCGCACTAGTGACGGTAGCAATGCACGCAGCAGGCTGTAATAACAGACCCTGGTGAACATAAGCTTTTTAAGCAAACCCTTTAACTTCTTGTCCATAGGATCTTTGAAAGCACAACTATCCTCTATGGGAATAGTAGTTCTATGGGAATAGTAGTTCTCTTGGCTAAGGTGGAAACAGCCCCCTCCACCTTAGGAACTGTTTGCCAAGCCTCCTTGAAAGAGTCAGCTATGGGAAACATCTTCTTAAAAATAGGGGAGGGAGGGAGGGAGAAAAGGGAATGCCTGGTCTCTCCCACTCCTTAGTATTGCTCTCCGAAGCTCGCTTTGGAACCGGAAATACGTCTGAGTAAGAAGGAACTTCGAAATATCTGTCTAAATTTACTTGACTTCGCAGGGGCAACCACAACTGTGGAGTCACAGTCATCTAAAGTAACCAAAACCTCCCTGAGTAACAGACGGAGGTGTTCTAGTTTAAACCTAAAAGTTACAACCTCCGAGTCTGAAATTTCGCCTTCAGATGGAACCTCAATACCCTCCTCCTCAGGTCCTTGGGAGGGTACTTCCGAGATTGCCACCATTTCATCAGAAACCTCACTTTCTGCATGTTTGGCTTTCCTCTTACGCTTGCCTTGTAGCATTGGGAAAGCAGACAACAGAAATTGTAGAAGACAAGAGAAAGGCTATGTCTTTTAAAGTAACTCCAGAGGACGCTAGAGCAGAGGTGCAGGGCACTGCTTGTACGGACGGTACACTTTGGGACGTTTGGGGAGAAAGCTGCAGCATAACTTGACCCCCGTCAGAAGACCCTGGGGCAACATTAGCCTTAGAAAAATTTTACTCAGAAAAAATGATCCCTAAAACTTAGTCCTCTGAATACATGTGGGACAGAAAGGGATTGGTGGTTCCACATTAGCTTCCAAACACAAGGAGCAAGAAACATCCTGCAAGGCCCCTTGGTCCATATTTGTTCACAATTGATCTTTTTATGCATTAAAAATATTTCAAAAAAACGTTACTGTCTCTTTAAATTCAAAGAGACAACTATTTTACTTTACTGCTTTAATGATAATTTTTGCCACTAAATTATCCTGGAGTAAGAATAAAAACACCTCTGCACCTCATAAGCTGTGCTGAGGTGCTCCTACCTGACCAGCAAAAACGGGAGCTAGAGATTCCAAACAGCGCAATCACCACACGGTCCGGTACGCTGCAGTCTAAAAATGTCACAGAACAAGCTTCCTTAACAGGTGTTAGAAATGCATGCTCTAACACAAACCATGCGCTTCTACACCGCTCCTCAGGAAATTCCGACTGACTAACTTCCAGACTGACGCGCAATGGAAATGGCGCGAGTCGGAAGCTCCGCCCATCGTGGGCGTGTTATCACCACAATGAAAAACGTTAACGTCTTTGAATAAAAAGACCTATAAAACGTGAACAACCACCTGAGCAAATGGGCCCCCAGCCCCAGTACCTAACGCTGTCCATTATCCCTCCTAACTAGGAGAGTTTTTGTGTCCCAGATTAAGTGTCCTCCTTTTATTGCACTTAACTCTGTTTATAGGTAATGGTGAGCTAACTCTTTCCAGGGTCCCCCCAGAAATAAATAAAGTATCACTTACCATAACTTCTGCCTGACAGCTAGGCAACTCACAGGCTTAAGAGGTTCTCTCCCTCCCATTGACCTGTGGAAAAAAGGCATGCTGAGTAACTCTTTTCCTCAGACTAAGGCATACAGGGCAGAAAAAACATGGGAGGAGCAGTGAGAATTATGTCCCACAAGTTCCCATTGCTCTAAAGCCACCAAAGCCCTACTGAAGAGACTGCTATGGACTACGGCTACACCCTAGAACAAAGCAGCACAATCTTGTACTACTTTAAAAATAATAAACTCTTGATTGAAGAATCTAAGACTAACACCTCACTTTACCTCTTCCTATCACTAACGTAGGCAAAGAGAATGACTGGGGTGGGAGGGAAGGGAGGAGCTATTTAACAGCTCTGCTGTGGTGCTCTTTGCCTCCTCCTGCTGACCAGGAGGTGAATATCCCATTAGTAATTAAGATGATCCGTGGACTCATCGTGTCTTAAAAAAGAAATCTGTAAAACCTGCCTGGATACAACTATCAAACCTTTCTAGCATGCCCATATTTATATACATTTGACACTGTTACTATTAAAGGGCTATTAAGCTTCTCTTGTTGAGTAAAAATTGTGTTTTTTCCCAGAGAAACAAAAATGCAAAATCTGTAACTCAGGTTTTCAATATGCTGCAAACTGCCTAAGCCAGCTATCTAAAGGTCAGCATTTAGGTTTTTATAATTTATAACGACCCTTTGAACTATACTACAGTGTGGGGGCTACTGAAGTCTTTACCGCTCATTTCTATGAATCTTTTATTCTGTTAACTTGCAACTCAGACAGTAGTTTGCATTTTATTGTTAGAAGGAACTGGTGCAGTGTGGGATTACTCTGCATTTGAAAATAAGTAAGATGATAAAGGTAGTGGGTGTGACGCAAACCAAGTCATTGTTTTCAGAAGCCATAGCAAGAGATTCTGGGCCAGGTCCCAAGTAGAGCGATACAACAGAATTGTAATATATATATATTAGTAAACGTCATGCTTTCCTTAGTTATACCACAGTATATTTCTTTCTACAAGTTATTTAGTTGCTGTATCTTCTTTTTTATATTGGTTTATTATGCAGAACACACATTAATGCAAGTTCTCCATCTGTCTGTGAGACTGTTGTTTGGTCTAGGAGCCAGTCTGGAGTTCTAAATTCAATCCTAATTCAGTAATTCCTATAATTTAGTAAATGGTCAGGAAGAATAATTATTTTTCAAGAGAATGAGTATGAAGATTTTAGACTTACTGCTCCCATGTTATAGTCTAAGACAAATATAGTACCGCTATTTAAAAAACAGAAAACAGTGCAATTGTTGTGTTATATATAACCTAATATTGTTTCTATTTTAATACTTCTGCATTGTTTAATGAGCTATGGGTCATGTTATACATTGCAAAAGGCCTATACATGCAATAGATGGAGAGGACAAATAATTAAAGTGACATAAAATCCAACACAACAAGTTTCCAATTTACTTCTATTATCAAATTTTCTTGGTTGCCCTTTGTTGAAAAGCAGGAAGATAAGCTCAGGAGTGTGCACGTGTCTGCAGTACTATATGGCAACAGATTTGCAAGAGCACTAGATGGCAGCACTTTACGACAAACATTTGCATGCTACCTATCTAGATATCTGTTCCCTAAAGAATAACATGAGAGAATTTTATTTTTTCAAATTGTATGCTTTGTCTGAATCATGAAAGAAAAATGTTGGGCTTCATATATTGAATTTGCATAGTGTTAAATAGAGAATGCATACTAATGTATAGGGCTTTATAAAGAAATGATTGGCTAAATAAATGACAAAAAACAACATATTTTGGACAGGTTGCTTCCTGTGCTGCAGTGTTATGAAGGCAGAAAAAAACAGAACTTCAAATTGCAGTTTATTTTCCCGTTTTCGCCATAGTTACGGTTGCCTTTCGTACCTTAGTGACTTGCATCTCGGTACAATAGGAATATTAAACGAGTTCACAAACCATTTTATGACCTTTTATGCTAATCTTAAACTGCTGTTCTAACCATTTGCCATACTTTGCAGTAGCACGCTGCGCTCAGAACGACTCAAACCCCGTAGCCCAGAATTTCTTCAGCAGTCATTGGAGAGAGAAGGACTACTGAGTACTGTTCTCAGGTAGGAAGAACTTAAATAGATCATGTGGCTGCATCCTATTTTGGATTTTTGAATGAATAATTCCATATTTTATTTAATTCCTTGTAAACACTGGTAGGACAATAGTATAGAAGTTTCACGTTTTAAAATGATGGGGCATTTATGTTGCTAAGAGGTTAGCAACATACTTTTTCTTGTGTGGCAGACAAAGGGTTAAAACCTTGCCTGCAACAACATTTCATCATTAAAGGGATAGTAAAGCCCAAATTAAACTTTCATAATTCAGATAGGGCATGTCATTTTAAACAACTTTCTAATTTACTTTTATCATCAAATTTGCTTTGTTCTCTTGTTATTCTTAGTTGAAGGATAAATACTAGGTAGGCTAATTTCTAAGCCCTTGAAGGCTGCCTCTTAGTTGAATGCATTTGACAGTTTTTTTTCACAGCTAGAGGGCGTTAGTTCATGTGTTTTATATAGATAATATTGTGTTCATGCACGTGAAGATATTTAAGAGTCAGCACTAATTGCCTGAAATGCAAGTCTGTCAAAAGCTCTAAGATAAGGAGGCAGAAGCTTAGATACAAGGTAATTACAGAGATAAAAAGTATATTTCTATAACCGTGTTGGTTATGCAAAACTGGGGAATGGTAAATAAAGGGATTATCTATCTTTTTAAACAATAACATTTTGGGGGTTTACTATCCCTTTAAGTGTGGGTGTATATGCATATTACATGTAGTTTTGTATCAGAATATTTAAAGGAACAGATCCTAGTATGTTTTCTTAAACACAGCTGCTGCATCAGAACAGACTATGCTGAGACTCATCAGATTTCAGAAATAGCCGAACCTAGAAACCTTCATCATCAAGAGACTGTGCAGCTGTTACTGCCTGATGACTCTAGATCTCAAGCTGCTACTGTACCAGCAAACATCATCTGGACCTCAGTGTCTGCTGCTCCTCTTCCCACCGCCTGCCAACTAGTACCTAACCCAGCTCTTATGCCTCCTTCATCATTTATGCCTCTTATTCAAAAAGAAGCTAGCACAGTAAGTAATGTATGAGCTGGAACTACTATTTGCTTGTTTCACTCTGGATTTTATTTAAATCCCTGCACAAATGATAGAACAAAGTAAAACTCATACATCTCCCAACTTCATGTGGCATCTGGTTCAGCTCCAGCTCAATGTATAGTTATGCTGATTTGTTTCTCCCTTATTGCTGGACTGACTTATCAAGCTCTTTAACATGAACTTAAGCGGTGTCATGGTTTTATGGAAACATATTTTGTCTAGATGGGGCACCAGTTGTTAATCACATGGTAGTAAAATCTTCACTGGCTTATAAAGCTATTTATTACTGTCTGCTTATCAGTTTACAACTGATACGATCTTGGGAAATGCGAATATTTGGAATTGGCTGCATTCTGCAACATTCGGCTCATTTTAGCGCTAGCTGTATTAGTAAAAGTGCATACAATTTTCTGGATTTGCACACATATTTGTGTATTGCACTTTTATAAATCAGGGGCTGAAATAAGCTGAATGCTACAGAAAGCCAAACTTTTTTGTGTGTTCTTTTCTTTAGAAAAAGCAGTCTCCCTGTGCGGAAGTTCCTCAAAAAATAAAGCCTTCCTCACCAGATTATGCCAACCTACTGCATTCACCAAGTGACTTTTTGCATGAGGCAGGACCAAGAGGAGATGCTGATAGCATTGTAGGTAAGATATAACCTGTATGACATCCTCAATCCATTACAAGTATAAGTACTCTTCTCCATAGAGCATAAAATTCTCTCTAAGTAATACCATTTGTCTGTTTTATTGCAGTTCACAGCTTACATCCTAACGATCGAGAATCTTCTGACATCCAAAATGAACTTCTGCAGATTCAACACATAATGCAGGAACATCTGGAGCAGAAGCAAGAACTGAAGTAAGTGTACAACAGGCGGGGAAGCAGCATTCTCAAAATACAGGGGACAAATAGTAATCAAAGGCAAATTTGTCTTATTAAATCTTAACCACTTCGCTACTGGGAATTTAAACCGAAATAGAGCCTTGTTTTTTTTTTTTTTGTAGACAACTCAAGACATTGATCTAGGCCCATTTTGGTATATTTCATGCCACCGTTTCACTGCCAAATGCGAGCATATAAAAAAAATACTTTTTCTCACACTTTGGGTTTCTCATTAAAATTATTTACATACTGCTTGTGCACTCATGGCACAGATGATTGTAAAAGCGTCTCTGGCGTCCCTTTTGTTCAGAAATAGCAGACATGAATAGCTTTGTAATTAGATTTTGGTAGTTAGAAGGCTGCTCATTGTTAAAGGGACAGTTCACTCAAAAAATGTCTCCCCTTTAATTTGTTCCCAATGATCCACTTTACCTGCTGGAGTGTATTAAATTGTTTACAAGTAGCTCCTTTACCCTTATATTGGCATTTTAAATGGTTGATTTAGCATGTGGTATCCCCACCTATTCTGAAAGTTTGTGGCCAGCTATAGATAAGCTTTGTAAACACAGCCAGCAGAAGAAATTACACTCCCAGTTGGATATAGCAGAGATAAGGTAATAAAATGTTGATTTTCCATTGTTCTCTCAAGGTACTGGTGATTGTTTTAAGAACAGATATAAGATAAAGAAGCAGGTATATGTGCACAATGTGATACAGTAATGAGATCTGATTATACCTACAAGCTCAACCCATTGTATTAGGTTGTGGCTTCAAAACACAAAATCAGAGCTTTAATATACAGAAATAAACCTTAAAAAGCTAATTTTCATACATTTTTTACTCTGCAGTTGGTAAAAAAAACAATTGTAAACACATTAAGGGAAAAACTATTTTACAGTATACTGTCCCTTTAAAGGAGCAGTCAACACAGATTTGCATAATCAACAAATGCAAGATAACAAGACAATGCAATAGCACTTAGTCTGAACTTCTGAGTAGTAGATCTTTTTTCTGAGAATTTTAAAAGTTTTGTATTTTTCCACTCCCCCTGTACCATGTGACAGCAATCAGCCAATCACAAGTGCATACACGTACCATGTGACAGCCATCAGCCATTCACAAATGCATACACACTTATTCCTGCACATGCTCAGTGGGAGCTGGTGACTCAAAAAGTTTAAATATAAAAAGAATGTGCACATTTTATTAATGGAAGTTAATTGGAAAGTTGTTTAAAATGACATGCTCTATCTGAATAATGAAAGTTTAATTTTGATTGAGTGTCCCTTTAACTGCGCTCGACACTTTTAATTAGAGTAATAATATTTCTTTCCTATGGCATGGAGAGTCCACAACGTCATTCCAATTACTAGTGGAATATTCAACTCCTGGCCAGCAGGAGGAGGCAAAGAGCACCCCAGCAGAGCTGTTAAGTGTCACTTCCCTTACCCATAACCCCCAGTCATTCTTTGCCTCTGTGACAGGAGGACGGCAAAAATGAGTGTCTGAGAAGATTAATCCTTTTAATGGGTACTTTTCCCTGCAAGCAAGGATTGGGGTCTGGCTAAGTCCATGTCAATCTCTTTAGTAAGAGTAATGGTGGCCTTTAGCAGTTGGAAAGCAGCGAGGTAGTTCTTGCTTTATTTCAAACACAGTTGTCTACAGGTCCCTGATCAGGGATAGGCAAGGTGTTCGTACACGGACACTGGTGTCCGTGACTAACCTTTGCAGTGTCCGCCACAACCTTAGTATATCTTTTCTTTCTGATGAAATAATATGAATAAAAAAATGTAGTGTGAATAAAGTTAGTGGCTTGTCAAGAGACTGCTAGCAATATTGGGTGATAAGTTATGGAATAAATAATGCCTGAGTGAAATACTGGATGTGCATCTGTTTAATAACACCCAGCTCTATGACACTGGCACATGCATATAGCCAGATCAGGGCTGGTTATAGGGTCAGTGGTATCTGCATCAGTATAATAACACCCAGCACTATATAATGACACAGTAGTGACACTGTTTAATGGGTATAGCCAGATGAGGGCTGGTTATAGGATCAGTGGTATCTGCATCAGTATAATAACACCCAGCACTATATAATGACAGAGTAGTGACACTGTTTCATGGGTATAGCCAGAGGAGGGCTGGTTATAGGATCAGTGGTATCTGCATCAGTATAATAACACCCAGCGCTATATAATGACACAGTAGTGACACTGTTTCATGGGTATAGCCAGAGGAGGGCTGGTTATAGGGTCAGTGGTATCTGCATCAGTATAACACCAAACACTATATAATGACACAGTAGTGACACTGGCACATGTGTATAGCCAGAGGAGGGCTGGTTATAGGATCAGTGGTATCTGCATCAGTATAATAACATCAAACACTATATAATGACACAGTAGTGACACTGGCACATGGGTATAGCCAGAGGAGGGCTGGTTATAGGGTCAGTGGTATCTGCATCAGTATAATAACATCAAACACTATATAATGACACAGTAGTGACACTGGCACATGGGTATAGCCAGAGGAGGACTGGTTATAGGGTCAGTGGTATCTGCATCAGTATAATAACACCAAGCACAATACAAAGACACAGTAGTGACACTGACTCACAGGTATAGCCAGAGGAGGGCTGGTTATAGGATCAGTGGTATCTGCATCAGTATAGTGACACTGGCACATGGGTTTAGCCAGAGGAGGGCTGGTTATAGGATCAGTGGTATCTGCATCAGTATAATAACACCAAACACTATATAATGACACAGTAGTGACACTGGCACATGGGTATAGCCAGAGGAGGGCTGGTTATAGGGTCAGTGGTATCTGCATCAGTATAATAACACCAAGCACAATAAAAAGACACAGTAGTGACACTGACTCATGGGTATAGCCAGAGGAGGGCTGATTATAGGATCAGTGGTATCTGCATCAGTATAGTGACACTGGCACATGGGTATAGCCAGAGGAGGGCTGGTTATAGGATCAGTGGTATCTGCATCAGTATAATAATACCTAGCGCTATATAATGACACAGTAGTGACAATGGCACATGGGTATAGCCAGACAAGGGCTGGTTATAGGGTCAGTGGTATCTGCATCAGTATAATAACACCCAGCACTATATAATGACACAGTAGTGACACTGGCACATGGGTATAGCCAGAGGAGGGCTGGTTATAGGGTCAGTGGTATCTGCATCAGTATAATAACACCCAGCACTATATAATGACACAGTAGTGACACTGGCACATGGGTATAGCCAGAGGAGGGCTGGTTATAGGATCAGTGGTATCTGCATCAGTATAATAATACCTAGCGCTATATAATGACACAGTAGTGACACTGGCACATGGGTATAGCCAGACAAGGGCTGGTTATAGGGTCAGTGGTATCTGCATCAGTATAATAACACCCAGCACTATACAAGGACACAATAGTGACACTGACTCATGGGTATAGCCAGACAAGGGCTGGTTATAGGATCAGTGGTATCTGCATCAGTATAATAACACCCAGCACTATACAAGGACACAATAGTGACACTGACTCATGCGTATAGCCAGAGGAGGGCTGGTTATAGGATCAGTGGTATCTGCATCAGTATAATAACACCCAGCACTATACAAGGACACAATAGTGACACTGACTCATGGGTATAGCCAGAGGAGGGCTGGTTATAGGATCAGTGGTATCTGCATCAGTATAAATAATATTTTTAATTTCAAATGTACCTTGGTGTCCTTCACTAAGGTCTTTACTTTGGAAAATGTCCGCCACAGCCTTTTTCAGTGCCTATCCCTGACCCTGATAGAGGGTGGAGTATCTATCACATCCTTGTAGCTGTCTCTCTGCCCGGCAGCAGGATCCTCAGGTAAGTTCTTTTTGCCTTCTAGGATTAAATCCTCCTGGATCTTTTGGGACTCAGTTTATCCTTTTATTCAGGATACAAACAAGGGCAGTCTGCAGGCATGTTTGTATGTATTGGAGGAACTGATTTATGAAGGAGACTTAAAGGATTACTTTCTGTTATCATTTTTAAGCTAAACAACTAACATATTAAAGTTATTAAACATTAATTAAAACCTACTGACCTATATTTTCTCCAAAACGAAGTTTCATAACGTTCTAAAAGTTATATCTTTTATTCGCCGATGATGTCACGTTATCCTGCCCACTATTTTCAGCACTGCATGTTCAAAATACTTAAACCAATAACTTTGTGTTTAAAGCGCCATTTTGAAACCTAGGTATTGTAAACGGATTGGTACAGAGCAAAGGATACCCACTGAGTGGGTTTGGAAAACAATTAAATTTGAAGACAAGATTTCTGACATACGGTAGAGATATGTTAATGAAATGCTATTGATAAAAGGCGTATTTGGGGTAGTTAGTTAGTAACAGGCATAGAAAATATTTACTTACAGTGGCCCTTTAAGGGTTAATCCTTTTCCCCTATTTTGAGAATTACATTTTTCTCATGTGTGGCTGAAGGTTTTTTTATAAGGGGGTTTAGTTTCCCTCCTTTGACCTGCTCAATTTTCATGTGCAGGAGATAGAGATTTAGACTTTATTTTGCTGAGCATTTGTTAACATCGGAACTGTCCTAGAACACGTGCCTTTTACTGTGGCGCATGTTTACTTTTCATCTGCCAATCACATGACTCTCTGCTCTTCCGGCTTTACGCTCGTTGTTTGCTCCGTCTGTGAAATTTTTCTCTGATGGCTGTGCGCTTGACGATCGGATTGTCTTGGAAGCAGGATTTTGTGACATCAGCTGGAGAGTCCTCAATCGATCTAGTGGCAGTCTGGTTACGGTAGGACACCTCCGACTGAGGGTTAGTGGTGCCTGTATTTTATCTGTTTTTGAGTTACGCTCTGAGGATTTCCTCTGCAGATTCAAAACATTTTTTTCCTCACCGTGACCTGCCGGTTTAAGTGGATTATTTTTCTAATTATTTTGATTATTATTAGGATCTGTTTAGTTATGGACACATAACAGGGTGCTTCTATATCTATGGACAAATGCTTACTATGCTTAGAGGCTCAAATTGTCCTACCTATACAGTTTTGTTCCTCATGTCTATCTAAAACTTTAAAATTTAAAGACCAGTTACTCCCTTCTGAGCCACATGTCTCGCAGGATAATGCTGATCAGGATATGCCTCCACTTTCTCCTCAAACGTCCCAAGCCTTAACTGTCTCACATACAGTGCCTTGCAGTTCCTCTCATCCTCCTGGGGGTGTTTATTTGCCAGGAGATTTTGCTGCACAGATAACTTCTGCGGTGTGTGTAGCTTTATCTGCTATCCCTACTTCGGGTAAGCGTAAAAACAAATCCAAACATTTTTCTGCTAGTAAGGTTTCTGACCAAGATCAAGTTCTGTTAGTCAACCTTTCCCAAGTGTCTGATGAGGAAGATACCTCAGTAGCCTCTAAAGCTGAGATATCTGACTGACATAATGGGGGATAATTCTGCAGAATCTGAAGAAGTTAATTTTAGATTTAAACTCGACCACCTCCGTTTACTTCTAAGGGAGGTCCTGGCTACTTTGGTACGCTGTCAACCATAAAAAAAATCTAGTAAACTCAATAGATATTATGATGATCTTTCTTCCGTGGACGTTTTTCCAGTTCCAAACCATAGGTCGGAAATTATAGATCAGGAATGGGGATAAGCCAGGTATTCCTTTTTCCCCTTCTCCTGTTTTTAAAAAGATGTTTCCTGTTGCTGACTCCATTCGTGATTTGTGGCACACTGTGCCAATGGTGGAAGAAGCTATCTCTACTCTAGCCAAAAGAACTACTATTCCTATAGAGGATAGCTGTTCTTTCAAGGTTCCATGGATAAGAAGCTTACTTAAAGAAGATGTATATTCATCAGGGATTACAGTGGCAACCTGCTGCAAGTATTGCTACGGTTGCAAGCGCTGCATCTTATTGCTGCGATACCTTATCTGAACAACTGGCCAATTATTTTATTTCTGATGCCAACATGCAGGTCATTAGACTGGAAGCCAAGATGTCTAGCTTCGCTGTTCTAGCTTGCAGGGCTCTTTGGCTAAAGTCTTGGTCAGCTGATGTAACTTCCAAGTCCAAACTTCTATCTTTACCTTTATAAGGGTAAGACTCTATTTGGTCCTGGTCTGGTGGAGATAATTTCCAAGATTACAGGCGGAAAGGGATCTTTCCAGCCTCAGGACAAGAAGAATAGACTTAGGGGTCGCCAAAATTCTAATTTTCGTTCCTTTAGTAACTTCAAAGGACAGAAGTCTCCCTCTTCCAAGCCGGAGCAATCCAAGTCCTCCTGGAGGTCTAACCAGCCTTGGAATAAGGAAAAGCAATCCAAAAAGCCTTCATCTGATACTGTCAGCATGAAGAGTCCGCCCCTGGTCCAGTTTTGGATCAAGTGGGCGGCAGGCTTTTGCTTTTTCGACAAGCTTAGATATGCAATGTCCCAGACCCTTGGGCTGTGGATGTAGTGTCCCAGAGTTACAGCATTGGATTCAAGACTTGTCCTTCCAGGGGCAGATTCATCCTCTCAAGATTATCTGCAGATCAGTTAAAAAGAAAGAGAGGCCTTCTTAAACTGCGTACAGGACCTATCCTCCCTGGGAGTGATTCATCAATTTCCTGTAAAGGGAAGGAGGTCTAGGATTCTATTCAAATCTTTTTGTAGTTCCCAAGAAGGAGGGAAATGTCTCAACAAATCCCTTAGAGTTCCGTCCTTCAAAATGGAGACCATTCATTCCATTCTTCCCTTGGTCCAAGAGGGTCAATTCATGATGACCATAGACCTGAAGGACGCGTTTCTTCATGTTCCCAATCACAGGGATCATCATCAGTTTCTGAGCTTTGCCTATCTGGACAAGCATTTCAAGTTTGTTGCACTTCCGTTTGGCCTTGCCACGGCTCCCAGAATATTCACAAAGTTTCTGGGGGCGCTTTTGGCAGTGGTCAGATCTCAGGGAATTGCAATGGACATCATACCTTTTGTTTGGTTCCATCTGAGAAAAATTGTTTTTTTTCTTGCTATTTCTTTTGCTTTCAGAGTTTCTGAACTCCCGGCTCTGCAGTGCTATTCCCCTTACCTTATTTTTCATGCGGATAAGGCGGTCCTTCGCACCAAGCTGGGATTTCTCCCTAAGGTAGTGTCTGATCGCAATATAAATCAGGAAATCGCTGTTCCTTTTTGTCCCTATCCTTCTTCCCAGAAGGAATGTCTTCTGCAAAACCTGGATGTTGTGCGTGCTCTGAAATTTTATCTACAAGCAACTAAAGATTTTCGACAATCCTCTGCCCTGTTCGTTGTTTTCTCTGGTAAGCGTAGGGGTCAGAAGGCCACTTCTACTACCCTTTCTCTCTGGTTGAGAAGTATTATCAGATTAGCTTATGAGACAGCTGGTCATCAGCCTCCTGAGAGAATTAAAGGGACACTGTACCCAATTTCTCTTGTTAAGTGTATCCAGTCCACAGATCATCCATTACTTGTGGGATATTCTCCTTCCCAACAGGAAGTTGCAAGAGGATCACCCACAGCAGAGCTGCTATATAGCTCCTCCCCTCACTGCCATATCCAGTCATTCTCTTGCAACTCTCAACTAAGATGGAGGTCGTAAGAGGACTGTGGTGTTTTATACTTAGTTTATTTCTTCAATCAAAAGTTTATTTTTAAATGGTACCGGAGTGTATTGTTTATCTGAGGCAGTATTTAGAAGAAGAATCTGCCTGCGTTTTCTATGATCTTAGCAGAAGTAACTAAGATCCTTTGCTGTTCTCACATATTCTGAGGAGTGAGGTAACTTCAGAGGGGGAATAGCGTGCAGGTTTTCCTGTAATAAGGTATGTGCAGTTAAAATATTTATCTAGGGGTGGAATTTGCTAGAAAATGCTGCTGATACCGAAGTAATGTAAGTAAAGCCTTAAATACAGTGATAGCGACTGGTATCAGGCTTATTAATAGAGATACATACGCTTATAAAAGTGTATTTTAAAACGTTTGCTGGCATGTTTAATCGTTTTTTACATATGTTTGGTGATAAAACTTATTGGGGCCTAGTTTTTTCCACATGGCTGGCTTGAATTTTGCCTAGAAACAGTTCCCTGAGGCTTCCCACTGTTGTAATATGAGTGGGAGGGGCCTATTTTGGTGTTTTTTTGCACAGCAAAAATTACAGACAGACATCCAGCTTCTTCCTGCATGATCCAGGACTTCTCTGAAGGGCTCAAAAGTCGTATTGAGGGAGGTAAAAAGCCACAGTAGAGCTGTGGCAGTTGTTGTGACTGTTTAAAAAACGTTTTTGTCATTTGTTATTCCGTTTTTGGTATTAAGGGGTTAATCATCCATTTGCAAGTGGGTGCAATGCTCTGCTAACTTATTACATACACTGTAAAAATTTTGTTAGTGTAACTGCATTTTTTCACTGTTATTTCAAAATTTGGGAAAATTTGTGTTTCTTAAAGGCGCAGTAACGTTTTTTATATTGCTTGTAAACTTGTTTAAAAATGTTTTCCAAGCTTGCTAGTCTGTTTAAACATGTCTGACACAGAGGAACCTACTTGTTCATTATGTTTGAAAGCCATGGTGGAGCCCCATAGGAGAATGTGTACTAAATGTATTGATTTCACCTTAAACAGTAAAGATCAATCTTTATCTATAATAGAATTATCACCAGAGGGTTCTGTCGAGGGGGAAGTTATGCCGACTAACTCTCCCCACGTGTCAGACCCTTCGCCTCTCGCTCAGGGGACGCACGCTAATATGGCGCCAATTACATCAGGGACGCCCATAGCGATTACCTTGCAGGATATGGCTGCAATCATGAATAATACCCTGTCAGAGGTATTATCTAGATTGCCTGAATTAAGAGGCAAGCGCGATAGCTCTGGGGTTAGGAGAGATACAGAGCTCACAAATGCTGTTAGAGCCATGTCTGATACTGCGTCACAGTATGCCGAACATGAGGATGGAGAGCTTCAGTCTGTGAGTGACATCTCTGACTCGGGGAAACCTGATTCAGAGATTTCTAATTTTAAATTTAAGCTTGAGAACCTCCGTCTATTGCTTGGGGAGGTATTAGCTGCTCTGAATGACTGTAACACAGTTGCAATTCCAGAGAAATTGTGTAGGCTGGATAGATACTATGCGGTGCCGGTGTGTACTGACGTTTTTCCTATACCTAAAAGCCTTACAGAAATTATTAGCAAGGAGTGGGATAGACCCGGTGTGCCCTTTTCCCCACGTCCTATATTTAGAAAAATGTTTCCAATAGACGCCACTACACGGGACTTATAGCAGACGGTCCCTAAGGTGGAGGGAGCAGTTTCTACTTTAGCAAAGCGTACCACTATCCCGGTTGAGGACAGTTGTGCTTTTTCAGATCCAATGGATAAAAAATTGGAGGGTTACCTTAAGAAAATGTTTATTCAACAAGGTTTTATTTTACAGCCCCTTGCATGCATTGCGCCTGTCACTGCTGCGGCGGCATTCTGGTTTGAGGCCCTGGAAGAGGCCATCCAGACAGCTCCATTGAATGAAATTATTGACAAGCTTAGAACGCTTAAGCTAGCTAACTCATTTGTTTCTGATGCCATTGTTCATTTGACTAAACTAACGGCTAAGAATTCCAGATTCGCCATCCAGGCGCGTAGGGCGCTATGGCTTAAATCCTGGTCAGCTGATGTGACTTCAAAGTCTAAATTACTCAACATTCCTTTCAAGGGGCAGACCTTATTCGGGCCTGGCTTGAAGGAAATTATTGCTGACATTACTGGAGGCAAGGGTCATACCTTTCCTCAGGACAGGGCCAAATCAAAGGCCAAACAGTCTAATTTTCGTGCCTTTCGAAATTTCAAGGCAGGAGCAGCATCATCTTCCTCCGCTTCAAAACAAGAGGGAACTGTTGCTCATTCCAGACAGGCCTGGAAACCTAACCAGTCCTGGAACAAGGGCAAGCAGGCCAGAAAGCCTGCTGCTGCCCCCAAGACAGCATGAAGGAACGGCCCCCTATCCGGAAACGGATCTAGTGGGGGGCAGACTTTCTCTCTTCGCCCAGGCATGGGCAAGAGATGTTCAGGATCCCTGGGTGTTGGAGATCATATCTCAGGGATATCTTCTGGACTTCAAAGCTTCTCCTCCACAAGGGAGATTTCATCTTTCAAGGTTATCAGCAAACCAGATAAAGAAAGAGGCATTCCTAAGCTGTGTGCAAGACCTCCTAGTAATGGGAGTGATCCATCCAGTTCCGCGGACGGAACAAGGACAGGGATTTTATTCAAATCTGTGGTTCCCAAGAAAGAGGGAACCTTCAGACCAATCTTGGATCTAAAGATCTTAAACAAATTCCTCAGAGTTCCATCATTCAAAATGGAAACTATTCGGACCATCCTACCCATGATCCAAGAGGGTCAGTACATGACCACAGTGGACTTAAAGGATGCCTACCTTCACATACCGATTCACAAAGATCATCATCGGTTCCTAAGGTTTGCCTTTCTAGACAGGCATTACCAATTTGTAGCTCTTCCCTTCGGGTTGGCCACTGCCCCGAGAATTTTTACAAAGGTTCTGGGCTCACTTCTGGCGGTTCTAAGACCGCGAGGCATAGCGGTGGCTCCGTATCTAGACGACATCCTGATACAGGCATCAAGCTTTCAAATTGCCAAGTCTCATACAGAGATAGTTCTGGCATTTCTGAGGTCGCATGGGTGGAAAAGAGTTCTCTATCACCACTCACAAGAGTCTCCTTCCTAGGGACTCTTATAGATTCTGTAGAGATGAAAATTTACCTGACGGAGTCCAGGTTATCAAAACCTCTAAATGCTTGCCGTGTCCTTCATTCCATTCCACGCCCGTTAGTGGCTCAGTGCATGGAAGTAATCGGCTTAATGGTAGCGGCAATGGACATAGTGCCATTTGCGTGCCTGCATCTCAGACCGCTGCAATTATGCATGCTAAGTCAGTGGAATGGGGATTACTCAGATTTGTCCCCTCTACTAAATCTGGATCAAGAGACCAGAGATTCTCTTCTCTGGTGGCTTTCTCAGGTCCATCTGGCCAAGGGTATGACCTTTCACAGGCCAGATTGGACGATTGTAACAACAGATGCCAGGCTTCTAGGTTGGGGCGCAGTCTGGAACTCCCTGAAGGCTCAGGGATCGTGGACTCAGGAGGAGAAACTCCTCCCAATAAATATTCTGGAGTTAAGAGCAATATTCAAGGCTCTTCTAGCTTGGCCACAGTTAGCAACACTGAGGTTCATCAGATTTCAGTCGGACAACATCACCACTGTGGCTTACATCAACCATCAAGGGGGAACCAGGAGTTCCCTAGCGATGTTAGAAGTCTCAAAGATAATTCGCTGGGCAGAGTCTCACTCTTGCCACCTGTCAGCGATCCACATCCCAGGCGTAGAGAACTGGGAGGCGGATTTTCTAAGTCGTCAGACTTTTCATCCGGGGGAGTGGGAACTCCATCCGGAGGTGTTTGCTCAACTGGTCCATCGTTGGGGCAAACCAGAACTGGATCTCATGGCGTCTCGCCAGAACGCCAAGCTTCCTTGTTACGGATCCAGGTCCAGGGACCCGGGAGCAACGCTGATAGATGCTCTAGCAGCTCCTTGGTTCTTCAACCTGGCCTATGTGTTTCCACCGTTTCCTCTGCTCCCTCGACTGATTGCCAAAATCAAACAGGAGAGAGCATCAGTGATTCTGATAGCGCCTGCGTGGCCACGCAGGACCTGGTATGCAGACCTAGTGGACATGTTATCTCTTCCACCATGGACTCTGCCTCTGAGGCAGGACCTTCTAATACAAGGTCCTTTCAATTATCCAAATCTAATTTCTCTGAGACTGACTGCATGGAGATTGAACGCTTGATTCTATCAAGGCGTGGCTTCTCAGAGTCAGTCATTGATACCTTAATACAGGCTCGGAAGCCTGTCACCAGGAAAATCTACCATAAGATATGGCGTAAATATCTTTATTGGTGTGAATCCAAGAGTTACTCAAGGAGTAAGGTTAGGATTCCTAGGATATTGTCCTTTCTCCAAGAGGGTTTGGACAAAGGCTTATCGGCTAGTTCTTTAAAAGGACAGATCTCTGCTCTGTCTATTCTTTTGCACAAGCGTCTGGCAGAAGTTACAGACGTCCAGGCATTTTGTCAGGCTTTGGTTAGGATTAAGCCTGTGTTTAAAACTGTTGCTCCCCCGTGGAGCTTAAACTTGGTTCTTAAAGTTCTTCAGGGAGTTCCGTTTGAACCCCTTCATTCCATTGATATTAAACTTTTATCTTGGAAAGTTCTGTTTTTGATGGCTATTTCCTCGGCTCGAAGAGTCTCTGAGTTATCTGCCTTACATTGTGATTCTCCTTATCTGATTTTTCATTCAGACAAGGTAGTTCTGCGTACCATACCTGGGTTTTTACCTAAGGTGGTTTCTAAAAGGAATATCAATCAAGAGATTGTTGTTCCATCATTGTGTCCTAATCCTTCTTCAAAGAAGAAACGTCTTTTGCATAATCTGAACGTAGTCCATGCCTTGAAGTTTTACTTACAGGCTACTAAAGATTTTAGTCAAACATCTGCCCTGTTTGTCGTTTACTCTGGACAGAGGAGAGGTCAAAAAGCTTCGGCAACCTCTCTCTCCTTTTGGCTTCGGAGCATAATACTCTTAGCTTATGAGACTGCTGGACAGCAGCCCCCTGAAAGGATTACAGCTCATTCTACTAGAGCTGTGGCTTCCACCTGGGCCTTTAAAAATGAGGCCTCTGTTGAACAGATTTGCAAGGCTGCGACTTGGTCTTCGCTTCACACCTTTTCAAAATTTTACAAATTTGACACTTTTGCTTCTTCGGAGGCTGTTTTTGGGAGAAAGGTTCTACAGGCAGTGGTTCCTTCCGTTTAAGTTCCTGCCTTGTCCCTCCCATCATCCGTGTACTTTAGCTTTGGTATTGGTATCCCACAAGTAATGGATGATCCGTGGACTGGATACACTTAACAAGAGAAAACATAATTTATGCTTACCTGATAAATTTATTTCTCTTGTAGTGTATCCAGTCCACGGCCCGCCCTGTCCTTTTAAGGCAGGTCTAAATTTTAATTAAACTACAGTCACCACTGCACCCTATGGTTTCTCCTTTCTCGTCTTGTTTCGGTCGAATGACTGGATATGACAGTAAAGGGAGGAGCTATATAGCAGCTCTGCTGTGGGTGATCCTCTTGCAACTTCCTGTTGGGAAGGAGAATATCCCACAAGTAATGGATGATCCGTGGACTGGATACACTACAAGAGAAATACATTTATCAGGTAAGCATAAATTATGTTTTTTTTTCTTTTGTAATTCAGAAAAAGCATGCAATTTTAAGCAACTTTTTAATTTACTCTTATTATCAATTTTTCTTCGTTCTCTTGCTATCATTATTTGAAAAAGAAGGCATCTAAGCTTTTTTTGTTTCAGTACTCTGGACAGCACTTTTTTGGTGGATGAATTTATCCACCAATCAGCAAGGACAACGCAGGTTGTTCACCAAAAATGGGCCGGCATCTAAACTTACATTCTTGCATTTCAAATAAAGATACCAAGAGAATGAAGAAAATTTGATAATAGGAGTAAATTAGAAAGTTGCTTAAAATTTCATGCTCAATCTGAATCACGAAAGAAATTTTTTGGGTACAGTGTCCCTTTAAGGCTCATTCCACGAGGGCTCTCTCTTCTTCCTGGGCTTTCAAAAATAAATCTTCTGTGGAGAAAATTTGCAAGGCGGCTACTTGGTACTCTTTGCATACCTTTTCAAAATTCTACAAATTTGATATTTTTGCTTCGGCTGAAGCTTCTTTTGGGAGAAAAGTTCTTCAAGCAGTGGTGCCTTCTGTTTAGGTCTGCCTGTCTTGTCTTCCCTCCCTTTTCATTCTGTGTCCTCTTGCTTGGGTATTGGTTCCCACTAAGAATTGGAATGACGTTGTGGACTCTCCATGCCATAGGAAAGAAAACAAAATTTATGCTTACCTGATAGATTTATTTATTTCGGGGCATGGAGAGTCCACGACCCCACCCTTATTTAAACAACTTTGACAGTTTTTTTTCTGTAAACTTCAGACACCTCTATACCCTTGTTATATTTTTTCCTTTGGCCTAATGACTGGGGGTTATGGGTAAGGGAAGTGACATTTAACAACTCTGCTGGGGTGCTCTTTGCCTCCTCCTGCTGGCTAGGAGTTGAATAGCCCACTAGTAATTGGAATGATGTTGTGGACACTCCATGCCCGGAAATAAATTTATCATGTAAGCCTACATTTTGTTTTTTAATGCAGGGATTACCCTCCCATCAGCTTCCACACACATCTGTCAGTATGAAATTTTAGGTGTTTTTAAAAAAAAAAAATCTTATTTATTTTCTGCAGTGTAGGATTCCTTCCAAACGGCTCTATAACCCCTCCCCGATCGTGCTTTGTTACCATATGAAGGCAGATAACTGCAGCCCAGGAAGAGCAAGTCTCTGGAGCTTCCTGAAAAGTCGGACGTAGATCGGTTAGGTGGTACGATGGGCTTTGTACCGTATGACTTAGATCTATGTCTGATTGGTGTAAGGTGTTAATCTTAATGTTCATAAGGGTACTGTCTATTATGAGGACTTTGCAAAAAGGAAAAAAAAGTTTAGATTTTTAGTATAATGGAAACAGATTGGGAATGAGGGTTAAAGGGACAGCATACTATAAAATTGTTTTTCTCTTAATGTGTTTCAAATTACTTTTTAACCAACTGCAGAGTTTAAAATGTATAAGATTTGCTTTTTTTAAGGTTTATTTGTGTATATGAATTAGCTGATTTTGTGTTTTGAAACCACAACCTAATAAAATGGGTTGAGTTTGTAGGTATAATCAGATCTCATTACTTTATCACATTGTGTACATATACCTGCTTCTTTATCTTATATCTGTCCATAAACCAATTACCAATACTTGGAGAGAACAATGGAAAATTAACATTTTATTATCTTATCTCTTCTAAAACCCCCTGGGAGTGTAATTTCTTCTACTGGCTGTGTTAACACAGCTTGGCCTTGAGGCCAAAAACTTTCAGGATGGGTGGGGATACCACAGGCTAAATAAACTATTTCAAATGCCAATATAAGGGTAATGGAAATACTTGTAAACAATTTAATACAGTCCAGCAGTTAAAGTGAATCATTAGGAACAAATTAAAAGGGGAGAACATTTTTTAAGTAAACTGTCCCTTTAAGTAAGAAAGAGATTAAAAAAAAATGGGTGAGTTGATCCGAGGGATACTGAACTGTAGAATGTGTATGTCATCTCATTCACCTACTATTGTAATAAATGACAAATGTGCCATGAGAATTAAAATGACTCTAGTATATTATCAGGGCATGTCTAATAAGTGAATCTGTTTTTAGGGCTTGGTGTAGATATGCAGGAGTCTTGCGTGGGTGGGTGGAGACTCATGATGCCGTGCTGAACCATGATGAACAATCTATCACACAGGATGTGCAGAGCGACCTGTTGCAGGTAGAAATGGAAGCAAAAGTTCAGAGCATTTCTTCTAACCACCCCCCTGCCCGCATGTCTCGATTACAGTGCCTAATGTCATTCTTATTTATAGTTTTCTCACACTAATTATACTTGTGTACACTTCTTTCCTTCAGCTGGAGCTACAGATTGAGAAGCGTAAACAAAAGCTAGATATGGAGAAGACACAGATGCAGGGTTATATCAGCCGTATCCAGGAAATAAGAATCTTGCTGGACTGTTTGTAATGGAGACTATGCACACCTTATGCCTTTCAACTAAAGCCAGCATCTGGCTAGTGACTTGCTCAGAAATGTGTTTTTTATTGGATCTTTTATTATTTTATTTCAAAATGTTAACTATTAAATGAATTAATGTATTACATAAATTGTACCCTTCCAAAGTAAAAAAGAGAAGTGCTACAGCTTCTCCAAGGTTTCAGTAAAAATCCATAGTGCTAATCCTCCACCCACATATCTGAAGCAGGTTCTGCACACAGGAATCTGACCTTCATTTTCCGGTCTATAAGATGGCGTCAATTTAGTCATCATTTGGGTGAATGTCAGTGTTGGGACAGAGGCTGCCTTAAGGGTAGCACTTCCCTGAGGTTGGCAGTTTGTCCTTTCTCTTCCTAGTATATGGCATTCCTCCATCGACTGATAAAAGTAGCAGATTTTCAAAGGTTACAAAAATGATTGCTGTCATAAAAAATAGACATTCTTCATTTTTTTTAAAAATGGCAACAAGCTGCTCCAGCACAGCATTGCAAAAGTCAACAACCAACATCTCTTAAACAAGGAGAGAGAAAAAAATGGAAGCAACCAAAAATAAGTGCTGAGTGAGAGTAGGAAGGGGCTGGTGTATGATGCAGTGGGCAGAGCAGATGGTTTGTGCAGCTACTACCACCACCACTATGTTTAGCATGTGCAGACATTTACATCTGCAGAGACACTGCCGCGTGTGTGTCAGCACCAGGCTTCTTCAGAGCAGAACAGTGCAACTGGGCACATGTTTCATCTTCAAGGCAGGATTACAAATGGTGTTCTACATAGAACCCACAGCTTCACCAAAATGTATTTTCTGCCCAGCCTTCAAGTTAAAAGTGAAATCTTTTGGCGCCTCAAAGATCAAGACAATGGTGGAACCAAGGTTAAATTCTCCTAGTTGGTCTCCTTTCCTCATAACAATTCCATCCTGATTATTGTTCGTTACATAGCTTAAATCGTTGTGAGAGCCTTTACTGTAGCGAGGGCTGTTAGTCTGTAAATCCTTAGAAAGAGAAGAAGAAAAAAAAAGAAAATTGATCTTTAGACAGTAAATTTTTCATGACATCAAAATGTTGTTGATACTCTAAAATTACTTACCCTATCAAAATATATGCGTATAGAGCCCACATTTGTGGCCCCCACTGCCGTCAGGGAAAAGAATCCATGTTTCCAGCCACCTGTAAGTACGACTCGCTCATTATAACAGAAGAGCTCTTTTATCCAACGAGCTACTCCTGGATTCACCGACATGAGGGAGCCTGCAAGACAATTCATTTTCTATTTAGTAACCTTAAAGTGTGTGTCACAAGTTTCACCAGCCCTCGGCAATACCACGCTGTATTCAGCTAACTACTCATTTGGGAATTTCCAAAAATACAATAAAGACACTTAGTTTATAATGTGGGTTTCTGTCACAAAGATATCCTTTGTAAATAGCCTGAGCGCTTGTTCTGGTGGTGATCGCATAATCATACATCACATTTAATTTTACTAGACAGAAATCTCCCATCAAAACAGTTCATAGGGTAAAGTGGAGCTTACCAGGAAAATGCCTGCGGTGATGCACATTCCAATCAGTGGGTGAGTGGAAGCAGTGATAGTCCCCAGGTGCCAGATAAATGACACAATGATACAACTGGTTTCCTTCTTTTGTCACCAACTTGTCCTGAAATGAAGCTAGCACACATGAAGGAGAGACAATAATGCATTACTCATTGTACTTAAAGGGACATTAAACACCAGGTTACAACTTCAGTAACATGTTTAATACTTCATGCAAGTGTCATCCTGTACCTGCAGCTCTCGTTAAAGCCATTATTCTCTTATTTTAGCCAATCACAGAGGTATGTTGTAAATGATTTGCCTCTTTATACTGGGCACCACCATCTTGTAGCATTCTGTCATAGAAGCAGTGTGCTACTACTTTTTGACAGCTATACTTTGCACTTTAGGTTAACGTATGCAACAAAAAAACGAAGCTTTACATTTTTGCAGGGGGGTGTTTAAAAAAAAAAAAGTCAAAATAAGAAACTCATGATACAGAGCAGCAATTTTTAACAACTTTGCCATTTCCATTAACAAAATATGTGCACTTTTTGAGTCACCAGCTCCTACTGAGCATGTGCAAGAATTCACAGAATATACGTGTATTCATTTGTGATTGGATGATGGCTGTCACATGATACAGGAGTAGAAATAGACATAACTTTGTTAGAAAACAAAATCTACTACTATTTGAAATTCAGACTAAGAGCTATTGCATTGTCTTTATTATGCAAATCTACATTTTTATAGGTGCTGTTTATTTACTGGTCCTTTTAAATAATGTAACCACTGCAAAAATGTACAGCCCCCACTCTATATTGTGTATGCTAAACTGAAGAGAAAAATAAGGTAACAATATCATAGATCTGTGAATACCAACCATTTCTGTCAGTGTGTGTGAGTACACTTAAATTCCAAGATGGCGACGCCCGGTGTGAAGATGCAGCTTCACTAACCAGCACTTGTAAAGGGTTAAACTAAGAGAATGGCTTTAAAGAGAGCTGCAGACACATGAGGCAAAAACAATAGCATGGGGAGTAGTAACTGTTACTGTAGTTATACCTAGCAGTTTAATGTCCCTTTAAAAAGGGACATGAATCCAAATGATCTTCTTTCATGATTCAGGTAGACTATACCATTTACTTTTGTTATCAAAATGTGCTTCTTTCTATTGGTATCCTTTGCTGAAGGAGCAGCAATGCACCAATGGGAGCTAACTGAAAAGCGGGTGAGTCAATAACAAGATCCATAGATGTGCAGCCACCATTGCTGCTCATGAGCCTACCTAGGTATGCTTTTCAACATAATACCAAGACCATGAAGCAAAGAGCATGTTCTGTCTGAATTGTGGAATTTACAATTTTCTTATTTTTATATATCTATCTATATATCTGTGTCCCATTAAGAAGTTAGAAATGGGCAAGCCAATTAAGTTGCTTAACTCCAGCCCTCATGTACCTTTATCAGAGAAGATTCTAAAGAATTCCCTACCTGAAACGGATAAATCCACTGCCTTGAATGAGCCACTTAGCAGTCCAAGTGAATATGTTAAAGGGACATTAAACACCTAAAGATATTTATATACATTGTTTAATTACATGTAGTAAAACAACTTTAGAATATACTTTATTTATTTTGTTTTCCTTTTCTGTAATTTGATCCTGAATATTGTGTTTTCCAATTCATGTTAAACATGGAAGTGCAGACACTGCTGTATTCCTCACAGTCATTGGTTGCACACTTAATAATCCATTTATAATCATTCCTAATTGGCCTCTGCAGGAAAGGTAACATAAGTTACAATAAGGTGGTGCCCACAGCTTTATGGACATTAACCTTAATTTTCAATATATTTTTAAAAATACATGCATAAAATTATTCTCAGGCTAATCTTTGCTCTGAATACATCATTCAAGCAATGATTTATTTAGTCTTTAAGGCACATATAAAAATGCTCTCGGATCAGCATTGCACTTCTGGGACCCAAGGGCAAGCGGCATACGTGCCAGCAATAACCATGTAACTTCTATTAGTGCATTGCTGCTGCTGAGAATATGTATATGTACTTTTCAAAACACTAGCTTAAAGGGACTCAATATGTTACCGCTAACTTCTAAAAAGAGAATATTTTTAAATGTTACATTAATGCTTTTTTTTTTTAGGGATATAAAACCCTAAACATTTATTTTGAGCTTCAGACGCTCTATACAAATTAAAAAAACATTTATTTTTACTTTTGTTAGCAAATTTGCTTTGTTCCCATGGTACTGTTTGTTGAGATACCTAGGTAGGTGTCAGAAGCATTACATGGCTGCCATATAGTGCTCCAGACAAATGCACACTCCCGAGCATACATCCCTGCCTTTTATTATTTTTTTTAACAAGAGAACAACAAGAAAAATTGTTAATAGAAGTAAATTAAAATATTGTTTAAAATTGCATGCGCTATCTGAATCATAAAAGAAAAAAATGTTTTTTATGCCTTTAATAAAAATAGGCTCCTGTGCTGGACAAACTAAATGTTTCATCATGCAATAGGCAACAGATAAGGATCAGTAGTACACAGATATGTACTTCCTATTTGCTTCATTTTGCTTTTAAACAAGTTAAAATAGTTTTGCATGGGGAAAAAAACTTCTACTCTTTCAAGTAGATGATAGAAACATTTTAATACTATGTTCTTTTAATCAAAGCAGTTTGGTTTCAAGTAGGGATGTAGTTAAAGGGACATAATACTCATATGCTAAATCACTTGAAACTGATGCAGTATAACTGTAAAAAGCTGACAGGAAAATATCACCTGAGCATCTCTATGTAAAAAAGGAAGATATTTTACCTCACAATCTCCTCAGCTCAGCAGAGTAAGTTCTGTGTAAAAAGTTATAATTCAGCTGCAGGTAAAAAAATAAAAATATGAAGAAATGAACAGCAGCCAATCAGCATCAACAGTGCTGAGGTCATGAACTCTTTTACTGTGATCTTATGAGATTTCATTGTAAACTTCCTTTAAACTGAATAGGGAAATAACATGAGTGCACGAGGCTCAACCCCTTCCGCATGTTTCAGGACAGACATACTGATTTACTGCTTAGAAGTCCTTTACAATGAGATGTGGCTACGGAGGAACCTTTGAGTTAAATATCTTTCTTTTTTACATAGAGATGTTCAGTTGATATTTTCTAGTCAGTTTTTTACATCTATGCTGCATCACTTTCAAGTGTTTCAACATTTGGGTATCATGGCCCTTTAAATCTGGCGTTTTTGGTAACATTTGAGAAGTAGCAATGCATTACAGCTGATGATCTTTGCCTTCATTAGACCCTGTAGATTCGCACACACAGGCTAGCGTACCAGACACAGTGCTCTTACTTTTGCTGACAGACACGTTTTCAGTCCAGGTCTGTGGCCCCAGAAAGGACTCCAGAGAGTATGTGACCCCTTTAACCTGTTCCACCTCACAGTTTTTCACTCTGCCAAAGTGTAGGATTTTTCCATCAGATGGACTTATCTACAGAGGAGAGATAAGATACATGCCATACTTTTATATCCCCAGAGAATTGTCAGTTTACTGGATATGTATATTCCAGCACATGTGCATGCTTCTCTATACGTACCATAATATGGGAGTCGCACACTGGTCGGGCCTGTGGCTTCAGCTTTCTACGGAAGAACTCACTGAGGTTGCGATATTGGTGCAGATCTTCCACTGCAGCTTCCTTCATATTTACCCCAAATGTCCAAATGTATAAACTATACACTGGTTTACGCAACCATGTTGGCAATTCCACCTGATTCAGGCGGCCCCAGGCGCGAGATAGTAGTCTTGTGGGCACAGACTTGTAAAGAGCAACCTGCAGGGCAAAAGGGAGAGGGGCTTTAATATAAATATGATTAACTAGGCTGCTTCTTGATCACGTGGTTTACAGAGACTCTGGTTAGTCAAGTGTTCAACATAAACTGTAAACCAGAGCCCAAGTACCCAAAGTAGGTGTTAAAGATTTCCTTACTTGATCACAAGCATGACAATTACTGACACCAATTAAAAAGGAGTTTTGATTGTAAAAATGAATTAGATTGATCAAGCATTACATTTTTAGACAAAAGGGTTAAACACATAGTTTAAGTTGCATTACTGCACAAGATGAGCAAGCTCCAATCACTGGCCATATCCTCACTAGCTGTATACTCATCTTGAGTGGTTCAAAACACAACTTTGCAGTTGTCATTTTTTCCTCATGTGCCATTTTCTTATTTTAAACCTTTATGTGCGCTAGTTGGTTACGTTCCACATTTTCATATTTTGGCGCACCATCTTAGAGGCTTTCGTATGCTTGTTCCCTGTGACAGAAGTGATGAACATTCATAGATCAGTAGCATTGTTTGCTTTTGGGTTAGCACACACAGTGAAAGAGAGCTTTACATTTGTGCAACTTTTATACACAGTGTATATAGAGCAATGCAGTGACTGCAAAAATGTAAAGCTCCTACTCTTACGTGCAATAACGGATGTGCACCGTTCAGCGATAACATTACTGCTCTTTGAATGTGCACCGCTTCTGTCACACAGGGCAAGAATATCTAAGGTACAAGATAGCAAAGCCCAGAATGACGATGTGGAGCTGGACCAACTGGCACATATAATGGGTTATATTGAGCAGCTTAATATATTTTAAAGAACAATATAAAAAATAAAATGCTTCCTTTCGCTAATGTATTTTATTTTTCACTAGAAGGTCCCTTTAACTATGCAGGATACTTTAAAGATATGCTCATTGTTCTGGGAAATTTAGCAGGTATGCTTTTATCATGAAGAAAACACCACAAATGCATCGATCAGAATTGTAGTTTTAAAGCAAGTATGGTTGGACTTTGCATAAGGGTATGCTGAGGTCTGTGAAACACATTCCCCCTCCATAGCAAGTTAAGAGAAAGCAACATTTCTCATCTTGAGCCAGTCTCACAAAAAATTAGGGACAATCTAGTCAAAATTAAATTTTCAGGATTCAGACAAGGCGTGCAATTTTAAACAACTTTCCAATTTACTTTTATCATCACATTTTCTTTGTCCTCTTGGTATTCTTTGTTGAACGTTAAACCTAGGAGGTTCATATGCTAATTTCTAAGCCCTGGAAGGACACCTTATCTCAGGGCATTTTGTCAAAATTTCACAGCTAGAGGGCGTTAGTTCATGTGTGCTCACGCACGTAGTTACCTACTAGGCAGCACTGATTGGCTAAAAGCAAGTCTATCAAAATATCTAAAATAAGAGGGTAGTCTGTAGAAGCTTAGATACAAGGTAATCAGAGAGATAAAACTATATTAAAAGAACAGTGTTGGTTATGCAAAACTGGGGAATAGGTAATAGAGATTATCTTTTTAACCCCTTAACGACCGATGACGTATGGGGTACGTCTTCCAAAAAAAATACAGTTAACGACCGAGGACCTACCCCATACGTCGCCTGTCTTTGAAAGCGTTGGAAGTGATCCTGATCGCTTCCAGATGCTTTTCTGTTATTGCAGTGATGCCTCGATATTGAGGCATCCTGCAATAACAATACTTAGCCATCCGATGCAGAGAGAGCCACTCTGTGGCCCTTTCTGCATCGGACATTGATGGCCGTGATCGTTGGTGGGTGGGAGGCGGCCATCCATGGGATCTAGCATGAAGAGGGGGGCGGGATCGTGGGCGGGGGCACGAACCACTACACAATGGAAAATTGTTACATTAAGTGAGAGAAAGGGGGGAAGCTACACTACAGAAAAAAGTAAAAAAAAAACCTTTTATTGTAAACTGGGTGCTGGCAGACAGCTGCCAGTACCCAAGATAGCTCCCAATAAGGTAGAGGGTTAGAGCGCGGTTTGGGAGGGGGTATCCTATGCAGCAGAATAAAAAAACAAAAACAAACAACTTATTTCTCTTGTAAAGGTGTATCCAGTCCACGGGTTCATCCATTACTTGTGGGATATTCTCCTTCCCAACAGGAAGTTGCAAGAGGACACCCACAGCAGAGCTGTCTATATAGCTCCTCCCCTAACTGCCACCCCCAGTCATTCTCTTGCAACGCTCGACAAGATAGGAAGTGTAAGAGAAATGTGGTGACTTAGTATCGTTTTTACCTTCAATCAAGAGTTTGTTATTTTTAAACGGTACCGGTGTTGTACTGTTTTACTCTCAGGCAGAAATTAGAAGAAGAATCTGCCTGGAGGTTGATGATCTTAGCGCTTTGTAACTAAGGTCCATTGCTGTTCTCACACATAACTGAAGAGTATGGAAAGAAAACTTCAGTTGGGGGGACGGTTTGCAGATTACCTGCTTTGAGGTATGTTCAGTATATTTATTTCTAGAGAGATAAGGTCTAGAAAATGCTGACAGAGCCTTGTATATTTGAGGTAAGCCTGATGCAGTGATTTATCAACGACTGGGTTCATGCTTACAAAAAAGGGTAATATTCATGTTAATACGCATATTACTTAGTTAGTGTCAAAACGTTTGCATGGTTTATAGAAAAAACGTTTTTTCTCCGAGGGTGATAAATCTTTATTTGAGGCCTAGTTTTCCACATGGCTAGTCAGATTACTCCTAGGAGTACTTTATTAAGGCCCTCTGACATTGAGTGCATGGTGGGAGGGGCCTATTTTCGCACTCTAAATGCACAGTTGCTATTCAGACTGAGACATCCAGCTTCCCTAAAGGAGTCCTCTGGCATCTAGGACTACAATAGAGGGTTTTTTTCCTGAAAAAATCATGTTTAAAGGCAGGTAGGAACCATAGCAGAGCTGTGGCAGTGTGTTTGACTGTTTATTAACGGTTTTCAAATCCGGTTTGGGGCCTAAGGGGTTAATCATCCATTTGCAAGTGGGTGCAATGCTGCTTTAGTCCCTTACACACACTGTAAAAATTTCGTTGAGTTTACTACTTTTTAACACTGTTTTGCAGTTTATGTGGTAGTTTTTTTTCTCTTAAAGGCACAGTACCGTTTTTGTTTCATTGCTGTTTCACATTTATTAAAGTGTTTTCCAAGCTTGCTGGTCTTATTACTAGTCTGTTAAACATGTCTGACATAGAGAAAACTCCTTGTTCATTATGTTTAGAAGCCATTGTGGAACCCCCTCTTAGAATATGTACCAAATGTATTGATATTTCTCTAAGTTATAAAGACCATATTATGGCATTTAAAGATTTATCACCAGAGGTTTCTCAGACTGACAAAAGGGAGGTTAAACCACCTAGCTCTCCCCATGTGTCAGAACCTATATCTCCCGCTCAAGTGACGCCAAGTACATCTAGCGCGTCCAATGCGTTTACCTTACAAGACATGGCGGCAGTTATGACTAATACCCTCACAGAGGTATTGTCCAAACTGCCAGGGTTACAAGGAAGGCGAGACAGCTCTGGGGCTAGAACAAATACAGAGCTTTCTGACGCTTTAGTAGCTATGTCCGATATACCCTCACAATATGCAGAAGCCGAAGCAGGAGAGCTTCTATCTGTGGGTGACATTTCTGATTCAGGGAAGGCGTTACTTCAGTCTGACTCTGAAATGACAGCGTTTAAATTTAAGCTTGAACACCTCCGCTTGTTGCTCAGGGAGGTTTTAGCGACTCTGGATGACTGTGACCCCATTGTAGTCCCAGAGAAATTGTGTAAAATGGACAAATACTTTGCAGTGCCTGTTTACACTGACGTTTTTCCAGTCCCTAAGAGGTTTTCAGAAATTATTACTAAGGAATGGGATAGACCAGGTGTACCGTTCTCTCCCCCTCCTGCTTTTAAAAAGATGTTTCCCATAGATGCCGCAACACGGGACTCGTGGCAGACGGTCCCTAAGGTGGAGGGAGCAGTCTCTACCCTAGCTAAGCGTACAACTATCCCCGTCGAGGACAGTTGTGCTTTCCTAGATCCAATGGATAAAAAATTGGAGGGTCTCCTTAAGAAAATCTTTATACAACAAGGTTTTATTCTCCAGCCTCTTTCATGCATTGCCCCAGTCACTGCTGCAGCGGCTTTCTTGTTTCGAGTCTCTTGAGGAGGCTCTTCAGGTGGAGACCACGTTAGATGATATTTTAGACAGGATTAAAGCTCTTAAATTGGCTAATTCCTTTATTTCTGACGCCGTTTTTCATTTAACCAAGCTAACGGCTAAGAATTCAGGTTTTGCCATTCAGGCGCGTAGGGTGCTATGGCTTAAATCCTGGTCAGCTGACGTTACTTCAAAGTCTAAGCTTCTCAACATCCCCTTCAAAGGGCAGACCCTATTCGGGCCTGGACTGAAGGAGATCATTTCTGATATTACTGGAGGAAAAGATCACGCCCTTCCTCAGGATAGGTCCAACAAATTAAGGACCAAACAGACTAATTTTCGTTCCTTTCGAAACTTCAAGAGTAGCGCAGCTTCAACTTCCTCTAATGCAAAACAAGAGGGACATTTTGCCCAGTCCAAACCAGTCTGGAGACCTATCCAGGCTTGGAACAAGGGGAAGCAGGCCAAAAAAACCTGCTGCTGCCTCTAAGACCGCATGAAGGAGTAGCCCCCCGATCCGGGACCGGATCTAGTTGGGGGCAGACTTTCTCTCTTCGTCCAGGCTTGGGCAAGAGACGTCCAGGATCCCTGGGCTCTGGAGATTGTTTCCCAGGGATATCTTCTGGACTTCAAAGTTTCATCTCCAAAGGGGAGATTTCATCTCTCACAATTATCTGCAAACCAGATAAAGAGAGAGGCATTCTTACGTTGCGTTCAAGACCAACTGGTTATGGGAGTGATCCACCCAGTTCCAAGGGAGGAACAGGGGCAGGGCTTCTATTCAAATTTGTTTATAGCTCCCAAAAAAAGGGAACTTTCAGACCAATCTTGGATCTCAAGATCCTAAACAAATTTCTCAGGGTCCCATCCTTCAAGATGGAGACTATTCGAACCATCCTATCTATGATCCAGGAGGGTCAATATATGACTACCGTGGACTTAAAGGATGCTTATCTCCACATTCCGATACACAGAGATCATCATCGGTTTCTCAGGTTCGCCTTCCTAGACAGGCATTACCAGTTTGTGGCTCTTCCCTTCGGTTTAGCCACGGCACCAAGAATCTTTACGAAGGTTCTAGGGTCCCTACTGGCGGTTCTAAGGCCACAAGGCATAGCGGTGGCTCCTTACCTAGACGAAATTCTGATACAGGTGTCGACTTTTCAAATCGCCAAGTCCCATACGGACATTGTTCTGGCCTTTCTGAGGTCTCACGGGTGGAAGGTGAACGAAGAAAAGAGTTCTCTCTCCCCTCTCACAAGAGTTTCCTTCCTAGGAACTCTGATAGATTCAGTAGAAAAGAAAAAATTCCTGACAGAGGTCAGGTTGTCAAAACTTCTAACTTCCTGCCGTGCTCTTCATTCCACTTCTCGGCCGTCAGTGGCTCAGTGTATGGAAGTAATCGGCCTAATGGTAGCGGCAATAGACATAGTTCCGTTTGCCCGCCTATATCTCAGACCACTGCAACTTTGCATGCTCAATCAGTGGAATGGGGAATACACCGATTTGTCTCCTCGGATAAATCTGGATCAAGAGACCAGGGATTCTCTTCTCTGGTGGCTATCTCGGGTCCATCTGTCCAGGGGAATGAGTTTCCGCAGGCCAGAATGGACTATAGTGACGACAGATGCCAGCCTTCTGGGCTGGGGCGCAGTCTGGAACTCCCTGAAGGCTCAGGGTTCGTGGACTCAGGAGGAAGCCCTCCTTCCGATAAACATTCTGGAACTAAGAGCGATATTCAATGCTCTTCAGGCTTGGCCTCAGCTAGCTGCGGTCAGGTTCATCAGATTTCAGTCGGACATCACAACTGTAGCTTATATCAACCATCAGGGGGGAACAAGGAGCCCCCTGGCAATGTTGGAGGTTTCAAAGATAATTCTATGGGCAGAGGTTCACTCTTGCCATCTCTCAGCTATCCATATCCCAGGAGTAGAGAACTGGGAGGCGGATTTTCTAAGTCGGCAGACTTTTCATCCGGGGGAGTGGGAGCTCCATCCAGAGGTATTTGCCCAGCTGATTCAACTATGGGGCAAACCAGAACTGGATCTCATGGCGTCTCGTCAGAATGCCAAGCTTCCTTGTTACGGGTCCAGGTCAAGGGATCCCCAGGCAGCGCTGATAGATGCTCTAGCAGCGCCCTGGTCCTTCAGCCTGGCTTATGTGTTTCCACCATTTCCTCTGCTCCCTCGTCTGATTGCCAAGATCAAGCAGGAGAGAGCTTCAGTGATTTTGATAGCTCCTGCGTGGCCATGCAGGACTTGGTATGCAGATCTGGCGGACATGTCATCCTTTCCACCATGGACTCTGCCGCTGAGGCAGGACCTTCTACTTCAAGGTCCCTTAAAACATCCAAATCTAATTTCTCTGCGTCTGACTGCTTGGAGATTGAACGCTTGATTTTATCAAAGCGTGGTTTTTCTGAGTCGGTCATTGATACCTTAATTCAGGCTTGAAAGCCTGTCACCAGGAAAATCTATCATAAGATATGGTGTAAATATCTTCATTGGTGTGAATCCAAGGGTTACTCATGGAGTAAGGTCAGGATTCCTAGGATATTATCCTTTCTCCAAGAAGGATTGGAGAAGGGATTGTCAGCTAGTTCCTTAAAGGGACAGATTTCTGCTCTGTCTATTCTTTTGCACAAACGTCTGGCTAAGGTTCCTGACGTTCAGGCGTTTTGTCAGGCTTTGGTTAGAATCAAGCCTGTGTTTAAACCTGTCGCTCCGCCATGGAGTTTAAATTTAGTTCTTAAAGTTCTTCAAGGGGTTCCGTTTGAACCTTTGCATTCCATAGATATTAAACTTTTATCTTGGAAAGTTCTGTTTTTAGTAGCTATCTCCTTGGCTCGAAGAGTTTTGGAGTTATCTGCTTTACAGTGTGATTCCCCTTATCTGATTTTCCACGCAGATAAGGTAGTTTTACGTACCAAACCTGGGTTTCTTCCTAAGGTGGTATCTAATAATAATATCAATCAGGTGATTGTTGTTCCTTCATTATGTCCTAATCCTTCTTCAAAGAAGGAACGTCTATTACACAATCTTGATGTGGTTCGTGCTTTAAAGTTTTATTTACAAGCTACGAAGGATTTTCGTCAAACATCTGCTTTGTTTGTTGTCTACTCTGGACAGAGGAGAGGCCAAAAGGCTTCGGCAACTTCTCTTTCTTTTTGGCTACGAAGCTTAATCCGCTTAGTTTATGAGACTGCTGGCCAGCAGCCTCCTGAAAGAATTACAGCTCATTCTACTAGAGCAGTAGCTTCCACATTGGCTTTTATACATGAGGCCTCTGTTGAACAGATTTGTAAGGCGGCGACTTGGTCTTCGCTTCATACCTTTTCTAAATTCTACAAATTCAATACTTTTGCTTCCTCAGAGACTATTTTTGGAAGAAAGGTCTTACAGGCAGTGGTGCCTTCCGTTTAAGTTCCTGCCTTATCCCTCCCTTCATCAGTGTCCTAAAGCTTTGGTATTGGTATCCCACAAGTAATGGATGAACCCGTGGACTGGATACACCTTTACAAGAGAAAACAAAATTTATGCTTACCTGATAAATGTATTTGTCTTGTGGTGTATCCAGTCCACGGCCCGCCCTGTCATTTTAAGGCAGGTGTTTTTTATTTTTAAACTACAGTAATTTTGTTTTTAGTACTGGCAGACTTTCTGCCAGTACTTAAGATGGTGGGGACAATTGTGGGGGAGGGAAGAGAGCTGTTTGGGAGGGATCAATGTGTGTGATGTGTCAGGTGGGAGGCTGATCTCTACACTAAATCTAAAATTAACCCTGCAAGCTCCCTAATTAACCCCTTCACTGCTGGGCATAATACATGTGTGGTGCGCAGCGGCCTTCTAATTACCAAAAAGCAACGCAAAAGCCATATATGTCTGCTATTTCTAAACAAAGGGGATCCCAGAGAAGCATTTACAACCATTTGTGCCATAATTGCACAAGCCGTTTGTAAATAATTTCAGCGAGAAACCTAAAATTATTAAAAATTTTAAAATTTTTTTTTATTATTTGATAGCATTTGGCGGTGAAATGGTGGCATGAAATATACCAAGATGGGCCTAGATCAATACTTAGGGTTGTCTACTACACTACAGCTAAAATTAACCCTAGAAGCTCCCTAATTAACCCCTTCACTGCTGGGCATAATACACGTGTGGTACGCAGTGTCATTTAGCGGCCTAATTACCAAAAAGAAACATCAAAGCCATATATGTCTGCTATTTCTGAACAAAGGGGATCCCAGAGAAGCATTTACAACCATAATTGCACAAGTTGTTTGTAAATAATTTCAGTGAGAAACCTAAAGTTTGTGAAAAAGTAAACAATTTTTTTTTATTTTATCACATTTGGCGGTGAAATAGTGGCATGAAATATACCAAAATGGGCCTAGATCAATACTTTGGGATGTCTACTAAAAAAATATACACATGTCAAGGGATATTCAGGGATTCCTGAAAGATATCAGTGTTCCAATGTAACTATCGCTAATTTTGAAGAAAAAAAATGGTTTGGAAAATAGCAAAGTGTTGCCCTATAAACTTGCAAAGAACATGTAAACATTGGGTATTTCTAAACTCAGGCAAAATTTAGAAACTATTTAGCATGGTTGTTTTTTGGTGGTTGTAGATGTGTAAAATTTTGGGGGTCAAAGATAGAAAAAGTCTGTTTTCTTTCCCCACTTTTTCCTCATATTTTATCCCAAAAAAAATTATAGTAAATTATAAGAAATTATGAAAATAATGATATATTTAGAAATTCCATTTAATGGCAAGAAAAACGGTATATAAAAATAGCCCTGGTCCCAAACGGTCAGAAAATAGAAAAGTGATCTGGTCACTAAGGGGTTAAACAATACAAATTTAGTAGTAGACTGTCCCTTTAACATATCAGCAGTCTGAACTATATCAGAACAAATCAACAGTGTTTGCTGCAATTGGTTTTCAATGGTCAAACTCCTCCCACCACTGGCTTCACCAGAAATCATAAGATAAGCTGCAAATAAGGGAGTGCTATGTGGCCCAGACTGTTATGCAGCGCTATACAAAAGGTACGACATTGTGTGTGACTATACATTACTACACTTGCATTGACAACAATAAACAAAATGAGAGGAGCACCATCGGTTGTAGATGCACTTTAATACAATGTGAGCTACAGTTAGAGAGGCTCTCAAGGACCAGTAAACACAGCAGATTTGCATAATCAACAAATGCAAGATAACAAGACAATACAATAACATTTACTCTGAATTTCAAATGAGTAGTAGATTCTTTTCTAACACATTTCAAAGTTATGTATATTTCCACTCCCCCTGTACCATGTGATAGCAATCAGCCAATCACAAATGCATATACGTATAGTCTGAGTTCTTGCACATGCTCCGTAGGAGCTGGTGACTCAAAAAATGTAAATATAAAAGACTGTGCACATTTTTTTTAATGGAAGTAAATTGGAAAGTTGTTTAAAATGTCATGCTGTATCTGAATCATTAAAATTTAATAAAACCTGAGTGTCCCTTTACACTCTAAAGACGTATATGAGTGTGATGTGTTTGATATTCATATGTGATATTTTCTTATTAGACTTTGAGTCTAAGCTTGTCTAGGGTTAACTGGCTGACGGATGTAAGCCCCGCTTCCTGAGCGCGCCACGGAGCACCCAGCAATATGGGAATTCATTTATTGGGGAAAACAAACGTTATTTTGTCCAGTTTCCTCGTTACTGCATCCAGAGAATACATTCTGTTGAATTCAGAATCTTGATAGTGCAACAGTTCACCCAGTAATTTGTTACAGTATGTAGCTTATTTACTGTACATCTGCCCCATAAGTAGCCACAAGAGAGCAGATAAAGGCACTCAAACAACTGTTGAAGGGGTATGGCCTGGCATTACAAACACATTTACAACAATTTTGTATGCAGATTTCCAACTGAAAGGGACATGAAAATAAACTTTGCAATAACGGCTACAGTGAGATTTTTACTGATAAATAGGAATGTAAACGTGATTCTGAGAAACATTGTCCTCAGTTAGGAGTCAGTGCAATCTGTCAATCTACATGAATAAGCCTTGTAAGCAAGCAGGGATCATCTAGTGCAGGGCAGCACTAACCCAGGTGGCTCCTACCTCTAGACTCCCCCTGCCATGGAAAACACAGGACTATAGCTTCCATTTTATAGACTATAGCAGGTGTCAACAAATGTGTTTAAAATTTAGGAGCCAGTAAGAATATTTAGGAGCCAGAAAGTGGTATTTGTATATAGTTCTTTGGAGAATAACCCAAAAAGTTAGGAACCAGGGGCTCCCAGGTTTGTCGAGCCCTGGACTATGGCATAAAGGGAAACCAAAGCACATTTTCTTCTTTGTTGCATCCAAATGAGTTGAAAAATGTATGAAGCATCAAGAATACAGAGAGACCAATTTTTTTCAGAACCCAGATAAATCTGTTTGTATATATGAGCAGAATATGAACAAAACTATAAGTAATGGCTCAGCTCCGTGACTCCTGAGATTTTACAAGCCCAGTAAAAAAGGGGGTGTTTAAAATATATCCGTGTAATTTATTTTATTAAAGGGATAGTAAACACCAAAAATGGTATTGTTTAAAAAGATAGATAATCCCTTTATTTACCATTCCCCATTTTGGCATAACTAACATGGTTATAGAAATACACTTTTTACCTCAGTCATTTCCTTGTATCTAAGCTTCCGCCTCCTTATCTCAGATCTTTTGACAAACTTGCATTTCAGGCAACTAGTGCTGACTCCTAAATAACTTCACGTACATGAGCACAATATTATCTATATGAAACACATGAACTAACAACCTCTAGCTGTGAAAAACTGTCAAATGCAGGAAGTGGCTTTCAAGGGCTTAGAAATTAGCATATAAGCCTACCTAGGTTTGATGATAAAAGTAAATTAGAAAGTCGTTTAAAATTACATGCCCTATCTGAATCATGAAAGTTTAATTTGGACTTTAATATCCCTTTAAGAAATAGTTGTTCCGGTGATGAATAAAGCTACTACTTTTTATTTGTAAAAATGTGTCCATGTCACAAGGGAAGTGATTAAAGGGGCATGAAACCCATCATTTTTCTTTCACAATTCAGATAGGGCATACAATTGTATATGCTTTTCCAGTTTACTTCATTCTCTTTGTATCCTCTGCTATAGGAGCAGAAATGCTCTACTAGGAGCTAGCTGACCAAATTGAATGAGCGAATGGCAGGAGGAATGTATGTTTCCACCAATCAGCAGCTAGCTCCTAGTAGTGCACTGCTAAGCATACTTTAGTATGCTTTTCAACAAATTTTGGGTTTTAACCATGCCTGCCCTAAAACAGTCTGCGCTTAGGAGAAAAAAAAATAAAGTAAAATGGAGGAAAGGAGGACTCAAACCGTGCTACTGAAAAGTAATGTCACTGGGGAGGAAAAACTAGAAACCTGACTACATAGAAATAACATCCCACTTTTTATCTGTGCTCTATAGAAAGAGGGGGGATATAAAAAAAAACATAGGCTTAACTAGTTTATATACTGCCATAAACCTAGTGGTTCTTGCAAGTTAAACATAGCAAAAACCAAGAGTTAAAGGGACACTGAATCCAAATTGTTTCTTTTGTGATTAATGTAGAGCATGCAATTTTAAGCAACTTTCTAATTTACTCCTATTATCAATTTTTCTTCGTTCTTTTGCTATCTTTATATGAAAAGGGCATCTAAGTTTTTTTTTGGTTTAGAACTCTGGACAACACTTTTTTTATTGGTGGGTGAATTTATCCACCAATCAGCAAGGACAACCCAGGTTGTTTACCAAAAATGGGCCGGCATCTAAACTTAAAGGGACATTATACACTAATTTTTTCTTTGCATAAATGTTTTGTAGATCTATTTATATAGCCTATAAAGTTGTTTTTTTAAATAAATGTATAGTTTTGCTTATTTTTAAATAACATTGCTCTGATTTTCAGACTCCTAACCAAGCCCCAAAGTTTTATGTGAATACTGTCAGCTACCTTCTCCAGCTTGCTCCTGTTTGTGTAAAGGGTCTTTTCATATGCAAAGGGGGGGGGGGGGGGGTCTTATTTGCCACTTGCAGTGGGCTTTCCAGCTACCTTTTCAACAGAGCTAAACTGACAGCTTCCAAGTACGTTTTTAAACAGTTTTATACTGGATTTTTATATCGGTATCTGTGCATCTTATTCTTTGTAGTAATGTCTATTACATGCAGATATATGAAAATGAGTGTATACTGTCTCTTTAAATTCTTGCATTTCAAATAAAGATACCAAGAGAATGAAGAAAATTTGATAATAGGAGTAAATTAGAAAGTTGCTTAAAATTACATGCCCTATCTGAATCACGAAAGAAAAAATTTGGGTTCAGTGTCCCTTTAAGGGCAAAGAAAGGAGAGCTTGAGGCTACATAGTGCAAGGGGTGGGCAGAAACAGAAGAATTACATTTAACATGGTGGAAGTTAAATAACCAGAAAATTGTGTTTTAAAATGGCTATTGGCAGGTTTAACACGCACATATATAGGCCTGTGTGTCTAGAGTCTACACTTCACTGCAGAAAATCAGTTGTATTGTAGAACATAGTCTCAAAATAAAAACGGACCATTGTTTCCAAACTGGATTCTATGGCACATCTGTGTGTTCCACTATGACTAGGGGTTCGACTGGAAACTACCACAAAAGTATTATCCAATGTACAAGGAATAAGACTGAAACCCAATTTTTTTTCTTTCATGATTCAGATAGAGCATGTGATTTTAAATAACTTTGCAATTTACTTTTGTTATCCAATTTGTTTTGTTCTCTTGATATCCTTTGTTGAAAACGATACCTAGGTAGAATCAGGAGCTACTGATTGGTGCTGCACATATATATCTCATCTTATTGGCCCACTCAGTGTATTCAGATAGCTCCCAAAAGTGCATTGCTGGTTTTCCAACAAAGGATACCAAGAGAATGAAGCAAAATTATATAATAGAAGTAAATTGGAAAGTTGTTTAAAAATTATATTCTCTATCTGAATCATGATAGAAACATTTTTGGGTTTCATGTCCCTTTAAGGTTGTTTACTGCTCTGTTATAAAGACTTAAAACAGCATTTTTTATAAAAAAAATTCAAGGTGTGGTTATTAACTTATCTTATGAGCTATGACAAGGGGGGGGGGAAATCTACAGTACATTTCATGTATGTTCCCTCAACATATAGATAGCAAGAGTGTTTTCTCTCTTTTTATTGCGATAATGTTAAAAAGTAGAATCCAGACAAAGAATAGCTTAAGGTTTTTGTTTTCCCCAATAACAAAAAGCTGACAGCAGTCTGGTAATAACCGCCCGCTTACCTAGGGATTGCCCTACCACCAACCGCTCACCCTTACAGTAAGCGCTTTACAATGAATTTCAAGTAATTTATGACACATGACCAGTTTCTGTTAATCAAATCACTCCTGTTACCATCACACAAAGAGGGAATGAGGAAGGACACTTACTCTGCTGGTAGGGCGCCATCCTACTCTTGCCAATGGTTTAAGTGCAGCGAACGGTAGGAGGTAGTAAAGGATTGTGAGAGGCCAAGAGCGCAGTTTCAGAGCGGACCTAGACATACAGGTCAGCTGCCCCAACCTCCGTCTGAGTGCCAGCTGTGGGAACTGTAACCTGTGGGATCAGATACAAGTGTCAGATGATGAGGAATAAGCCTTGGCACCATGCGCAAGACTTGGCTCCCACTCAAATCAGACTGAGAACAGTTGAGAGTCCTAAGTACACGGCCAACACATGCAGAGTATTGTGTAAAGAGACTGTGTTTGCGTAGGGAATTCTGGACTGAATGCAAGCGACCTGGCACACACTCAGATCTGATCAGCAGTACATCACAGTAAGTAGGAGGCAAGTTAGAGACTGGGAAACCCACTCTAAGGATAATAATGTACAGAGAAGACACAACCAACCAGTGCCAACAATTTAATGTTTTCCTGCTTAGTCTGTACACAGCAGCTGATTCCCTTAAACTTCCATGTAATCAACCTGCACTTGGATCAGGACACGTTTAGTCATTTACAAGTCACTGATATGAGACCAACTATAATTTCCAGCTAGTTTATCACTAAAAGATCAGATGATTAAGAAGAATAAGTTTCCCTTCACTATTAAAACTACAGCAGTATTTTCATATCACTAAAAGGGACTTCTTTGCACACTATTTATAGCTCATTATGCAAATGCTGCATTAAGAACTAGACCTCTCCACTGTTGTTGTCCTAACATCACCACAGAAGAATCAGACTCTAATAACTGGTCACAGGTTTCAATATGGTCAAGTCAAGGTAGCTACTACTTTTAAATATAAAATCACACTATCAATAAAAATAAAAAAATCAAGGATATTAACTGAAACAGAAGACAAAATGAGAAAAAAAAAAAAGATATACACTATTTGGCAACGACTAAAGTGGTGAAACAAAATACTTGATTAAAAACATCTTTAACAATCTAAAAAAACATTTAACGTGATTTCCACATTACTTTATAGCTGTCATTCATCCTTTGTAATGATGAGTAAGTAAATATAGATCTGCTCTTTCTGTGCAGTTAGAGAGACAGCTAGTAATGATTGTAAGAGACACAACGAGACAACAGATGAACACTGCTACAGGAAAGATGCTACAAACCCCTTCCCCCAACCTCGTCCCTATTCTGGGTGTGAAGAGTTGGTTTTCAGAGATGACTTAAGAAACCCGATTCTAAAACATAGTTTAGATACACAACAAATAAGCAGCTCATTTGTAGAACTCACCACAAAGCAGAAATCTTTAGCTAGAGTTTTTTCTCCAGCACCAGTAGCAAACAAAACAGAATGTACCCAGTATCCAGGGCCACCTCCTGCTCCCCCACCTCACTGCAGACAGCTAACGACCAATCCCTGCCTAGCTGCCTCTCTCCTCATCCATCCCTTCCAGAGACACATTCCTCTCAGCCCCGGTGCTTCATTCACACAACACATGCTGAGCCAGCTTCTTTTCTATGTGGTTGCTTGAACAGTCACACCATTCTCCCCCTCCTTCCCCTTCTCCAGATGAATACATAAGAAGCTTTCAGCTAATTAGGCCAAACAAAGGCTTAGCAATTGCTCTCACTGCCCTTCCCCAGGCAGGTTTGACCTGCATTCTAAGGGTACCTGAAACGCGTCCGTCTGTTAGTGATATTCTCACTGTTTGCTGGTTCTGATGGATCTGCTTGGTCCTCCCTAACCCAGCTGTTGGTGTTGGCAGTGTGTCCCCTGCAGACATGAAGTTTCACTTTGTGCAGGTTACAGCAGGAGGGAGGATGCGTTGCAGGTTTCCGGCATCTCACCATCTCCTCAGGTGCAGATCCGGAGCGAGTTGATCGCCCTGTAACTTTAACATCATCAGAGCTGAGGCCCGCTGGTCTCTCCTGCCTCCTGCACTAGTGGAGGATGTGACGACAGACTAATCTGCTGTGCTGAAGGAAAAGCACATCTCTGGCTTTTGCTCCTCCTATTTCTGTCTCACGCAGTGTCTGTTACCTGCTTCAGGACCACACTGATGGCTAAAGCGCCATGACATTAATATAAAACCACGCATATAGCCGTTACAAAACTTGCACAATATACTTGTAACATGGTATTGGTAAAAACACATGAAAATGTCTTGCTAGAATACACCATGGACAGCAGCTCTTGGAGTTCAGTTCTTGTTGATGCTAATCGCAGATATGAAGCTGATAAAAGCAAATGCCACTAAGAAGAATTTTTTTTTTTTTAAAAAAAATAAGTCCAATCAACCTAAACAGAAACACCTGGGTCACACCTTGGCACTCTTTCCAAGTGTGACATGCCGAAACAATTTTGGCATGTGGCATGCATTGCTTGTCCTTGGGTTATTGCCATACTGCCAAAGACAGAATTTTATAGTATATTATCACTATTTCAGGCACACTCTCAAATAAGTTTGCCACTGTTGTAGTAGGTTATCTCACTAGTTAATACAGAAGTAAAGCAAAACTACCTCTGTCAATCAATTAACACAACCCAAACCATTATCAAGGGCAACAAATTTCTCTCCAATACACAAAACATTCAAACTGTTGGCAATAATTGAAAATAGGTTTTATCTGCTTATGCCTTGATCAAAAAACATCACATTGGTAATAAGTATGTTTTAGACAAATTCCATCAACACATAAATGTAGTAAAATTTCAGTTACTAATACAGCTTGTAAAAAATAACTAAACCAGCAACCACAAGAAAACAGTAGTCATTTATGGAGTAAAAATAAAATCTATATATTTAGAACCAAAAATGTTTTATTATTTGTGAGACAACCATAGCACACACACACACACTATTTAAAGTTTAACACTGGTATTATCAAACGTCTACACAGATCTGATGTATGGTCACTAAAATTCATACAAGTGCTTAAAGGGACACTAAACACATGCTTAAAATCCTTAAATCTTGCTCCTTCTAATCTATCAAAATCAAGTTAGCATGAATGTCTATGCCAACTTGTCATCTTACCCCAAATTGTTCAAAAAAAAGTGTTTTCAATAACAATGGTTTACCTGTGCTCTTTGTGTGTATGCATGCCCCCATATTGTGACGTGCGTTACACACAGGTACACCAGTCACATGACGCACGCATATTGTTCTATTATGTATTTGCTTCAGTGCTTAGAGGAATCACATCTGCAGCACACACTCACTGTGATGCATTCAGCAGCAGCACATGTGATTCTTGCAGAGCGTGTGCTGCAGTGTTTGTAGAGATATTGTTTCAAATGTGACTAATAGTAATACGTATTTTCAACATAAGTAATACATAAGTTAGTAATGCAGGCTTCAGGAACAAGAATTAAAAGTAGCAAGCTTCCATTGTACTCTAGGCAATCCTGGTGCAGATAAACTAGAGTATAGTGACATTAAAGTGAAGGTAATGTTTGATGAATCAGTGCCCGTTTTTTTAATAATCCTATTAAAAACAGGGGCACTTTAATTCATCAAACTTTACATTTCACTTGTTTTGTTCAAATACTTACCTTTTAATCCTGACAGCCGCTCCGGCAATTCCCCCGGCCATTGGAGGCCTCTTCATATGCCAGAAATGACAAATCCGGCTTCCTCCAATCACGGCTTTCCCCCCTGGGGGAATCATGGCCTGAGGCAATGCCGTGATTGGAGGAAGCCAAATTCGTCATTTTGGACCCGCAAGGAGGCCTTGTGACGGGCAGAGGAAGCGCTGCAGCGGCTGTCAGGATTAAAAGGTAAGTATTTGAACAAAACAAGTGCAATGTAAAGTTTGATGAATTAAAGTGCCCGTTTTTAATAGGATTATTAAAAACCGGGCACTGATTCGTCAAACATTACCTTCACTTTAAAGACCAGATGCATTTTGTAAGCATTGTATCGGAGCTATTTGTTGCCTCCCTCTATCCATGGATACCGACCGTCTTGATGAACGCTAGATTTCATTGCACTCGAGGACCAACGTGTTTGCACACGTGCAGCCACTCTCCTTCATATACCTGCAGTGAAACCTAGGTTCCAAAATAGTGCCAGCTATAATTACAGGGAGGTGCATGAAATGTATTTAGTGCTTAAGTATGGTATGCACTCCAGTCTGGGAAGAGTGGTAGAACATTTTATTTCAAAGACTTTGAAAGCACAGGCAGACAAAATAAATAATAATGTTTACTGCAATGTTTTACTTTCCTTTGTAAAACATCTTATCAGGGTAACATTCGGAGTATATTATATATAAATGTGTTCAGGCACATTACTGTCAACTAAAGAACATTTGTATGAGAACTGAGGAACAATCAAAAGTCATAGTTTTAAAAATCCTAGATTAAGAAACCCGCATTTTATATTTGTTTAATGCTTAAAAACTGTTCTAAGGCGAATCTTACAAGGTCAAATCAAATTAGCAAAGTTTAAAACCAAAATAAACAATGGAATTCTGCAAAAAGTACCACAATTAAACAAAGAAAGGCTATGGTTTCAATGTAATACACCCCCAATCTGCGAGTAAATGTATATGTATCAAATACAGACAGTATAGCCAACATTATAGCAGTTACAGTTCATCTACTGATCACTAATTCAAATGGCCATAATGTGCTAAAACAAAGTCAGTGGCTTGTCCTGAGCAAGTTAAGATTGTGACCGATATGTTCAACAGCGTCATTATACACACCTAGGGGCCGAATTATCAAGCTCTGAATGGCCCCTGATTCCCCTGTTTACGCTGCTCCATAACTGTTCCGCCGCCTTTGAGGCTGCGGTCTGCAATCCACCCGATCCTATACGGCCGGGCTGATTGATACCCCTGCTAGTGGCCGATTGGTCGCGAATCTGCAGGGGGCGGCATTGCACAAGCAGTACTAGTGAAGTGCTTGTGCAATGTTAAATGCTGACAGCATATGCTGTTGGCATTCAGCGATGACTGTCGGACATGATACGCTACAATGTATCATATCGGACAGACATTGATAAATCGGCCCCACATTCTCAAAATTCTAGTGCAGTTTATCACCGAACAAACCTGTGAGCCTAATAGACTAAATATTAACCCGTGAACAAGCTACACTGAGTGCTTAAAGGACAAGTAAATACAGTAGATTTGCATAATCAACAAATGCATGATAAAGACAATGCAATAGCATTAGTCTAAACTTCAAATAAGTAGATTTTTTTCTGACAGATTTCAGTTATGTCTATTTCGACTCCTACTGTATCATGCGACAGCCTTCAGCCAATCACAAATGCATATACATATATTCTGTGTATTCTTGCACATGCTCAGTAGGAGCTGGTGACTCAAAAAGTGTAAATATAAATTGGAAAGTTGTTTAAAACTGCGTGTTCTATCTAAATCATGAAAGATTAATTTTGACTTGAGTGTCCCTTTAATATTTTAGATCACTGTTCAATACTTATAAAAAGGGACATGAAACCCAAAATTTTCCTGTCATGATTAAAGGGACTGTCTAGTCAAAATTCAACTTTCATATAGGGCATGCAATTTTAAACAACTTTCCAATTTACTTTTATCATCAAATTTGCTTTGTTCTTTTGGTATTCTTGGTTGAAAGCTAAACCTTGGTAAGCTCATATGCTAATTTCTAAGCTCTTGAAAGCCGCCTCTTATCTCAGTGCATTTTTACAGTTTTCACAACTAAACAACACTAGTTCACGTGTTAAATATCGATAACATTGTGCTCACTCCTGTGGAGTTACCTATGAGTCAGCACTGATTGGCTAAAATGCAAGTCTGTCAAAACAACTGAAATAAGGGGGCAGTCTGCAGAGGCTTAGATACAAGGTAATCGCAGAGGTAAAAAGTATTTTAATATAATCGTGTTTGTTATGCAAAACTGGGTAATTAAGGGATCATCTATCTTTTTAAATAATATTCTGGAGTAGACTCTCTCTTTAAGATAGAAGTGAATTGGAAACTTTTTTTAAATTGTATTCTCTATTATCAATTTGCTTTGTACTCATATTATTATTTGTTGAAGAGCTATCTAGATAGGTAACGTGCACATGTATGGGGCACTACATGATAGGAAATAGTGCTGCCATCTGGTGCTGCAGGCACGTGCACACTCCAGAACATATCCAACAAGAAAACTTAATAGAAGTACATTTGAAAGTTGTTTAAAATTGTATGTTATCTGAATCATGAAAGAAAAATTGGGGGGGTTATGTCCCTTTAACACATAGGAATAAAAGTCCAAATTGTTGCTTTGCCCTTTATTCTTAAAGTGATGGTAAAATTTTCCCAAACTGCTAAACATATTTGGAAAGGTCTTCTCCTAACTAGCATATCGATATGCTTATTTATTACCCAAGTCATCTGTACACTAAATAAATATTTTCATTCATGCTACATTACATCATTGAATGCAGCCTCTCTCTCCAATTTTTGATTTAGGTTATTTCAGTGGCAGCTCTTCTAGCCAATCAGAGCATCACCATGCGCCCCATGTTAATTAATCACAGCACGCTCCCAAACTTGGAACTCTGCGATCAACTTGAAATGCGCATGCGCAACTCCTTGCGCTATTTGCGCAACTGAAGCAGTTGAGCAAATAGCGTAAGGAGTTGCGCATTTCAAGTTGACCGCAGAGTTCCAAGCACGGGAGCGTGCTGTGATCAATTAACATGGGGCGCATGGCGACGCTCTGATTGGCTAGAAGAGCTGCCACTCAAATAACCCACATGAAAAATTGAAGAGAGGCTGCATTTAATGACGTAATATAGCATCATGAATAAAAAGATTTATTTAGTGTACAGATGACTTGGGTAATAAATAAGCATATCGATATGCTAGTTAGGAGAAGACCTTTCCAAATATGTTTAGCAGTTTGGGAAAATTTACCATCACTTTAAGTGTCAGGACACTCAGACTTCAAATCCTTTTTTTTGTACCAAGAAAATTAGATGTCCCCTATCACAATGTAAATAAAAACAGAATCCAAAAATGTGTCGGATGGATATTGAAAACTTTAGCTTTTCCTCTAAGAATTAGATACATAAGGTAAAACCAACTGAGGGCTCAAAGCCAAATTAAAGGGATATGAAACCCAAAATGTTTTCTTTCATAATTCAGATAGAGCATGTGATTTTAAACAACTTTCTAATTTACTTCTAGTATCAATTTGTCTGCGTTCTCTTGGTATCATTTGTTGAAAAGTAGAATCATAAGCTTATGAACCTGCCCATTTCTAGAGTACTATATGGCAACAGTTTTGCAAGAATGTTATCCATTTGTAAGAGCACTAGATGGCAGCACTATTCCCATGTGCCATGTACTGCTCCAGATGCCTACCTAGGTATCTGTTCAACACAGAATATCATTGGAACAAAGCAAATTTGATAATAGAAGTAAATTGGAAACTTTTTTTAAAATAGTGTTAATAGTTTAAAAAGCAGGAATGTAAAGCGGACCATCTTTGGTTCAGAATTTGGGCTACGCTTGCTTATTGGTGGCTAAATGTAGCCACCAATAAAAGCAAGTGCTATCCAGGGTGATGAGCTTAAAATGGGCCGGTTCCTAAGCTTTAAATTCCTGCTTTTTAAATAAAAAGATAGCAAGAGAACAAAGACAAATTTATAATAGGAGTAAATTAGAAAGTTGCTTAAAATTGCATGCTCTATATGAATCATGTAAGAATTATTATTTTTTTTATTTAGTATCCCTTTAACAAACTCTTTGCAGAAACCACTGTTCAGTTCACCCTTTTAAAGAAGTAAATGATTTCTGCATAGAACTCAGTAACCCAAGTAGTAAAGCTTTTAGCTGCACCTAAAATCATCCAAAGCAAGGTTATTAAGGAACAATGTGGTCAGAACAAAGATCTACAGTGATAGGTCAGTTTTTCCCTTGTAAAACAAATATGCTAGAAAAGTTGAAAAAGCTTACCTTGCTCTTTTGTTGTACCAACACAGTGCTGGTAACGGACAATAATATTTCAGGTTGTTTTAGCAATTTATAAAAACTTTGTACTGTAGCTTAACTGTTTGCCAAGTATTGTTTTATGGGTATGGCTTATCAGAATAACTACGCTATCAATACAGACCTGTGTCATTTCCAACAACAATGTTCCTTTAAATTGTATTTATTTTCATTGACATTGTCTCTTCTGTAGACAAATGTTTTCTTATATTTCAAATAAAGCATTTTGTGTCTGCAATATCACATGTAGTGAGACAAATCATGTCTGACCAGTAAACTGAAGCTATAGGAAAGGAACATTAGGGAACAGATAAGCTCCTACCTCCCAGGAGTATGCTACTTTCCGTGGAAACTCAATGCCTAAATTCTCCAGGCGGTGATCCTTGTAACTTTCATACTGTCTGTAGCCTATGTAACCTCCACCAGTTCCCACCAAGACATAGAGAGGCCGAAATTTCACAGCCAGACTAGTGGATGCAGCATGGAGTGTTCTTGCATCTGTAGGAAGACAGAAAAGATAAGCTGAACAAAGCACTATATAAGAATAGAACATACAGGAAAAAGGTTTACTTGTTCCTGAAATAAAATACTTAGGGTTATTAACAATATGGTAGAATCATATTAAAGTGATATTAAAAGGGACAGTAAAGTCAAAATTAAAACTTTCATTATTCAAACAGAGCATTACATTTTAAACAACTTTACAATTTACTTCTGTTATCAAATTTGCTTTGTTCTCTTGGTATCTTTTATTGAAGAGCAAAACTAGATAGGTTTATAAGAGCTCAGGAGTGTGCACGTGTCTTTAGTACTCTATGGCAGCAGTGTTTGCAACATTATTTGTAGCTTTGTATTACAATGTTGCAAACACTGCTACCATAGAGTACTAAAGAAACGTGCACACACCTGAGCTCATGATCCTACCTACTTTTTCCTCTTCAATAAAAGATACCAAGAGAACAAAGCAAATTTGATAACAGAAATAAATTGGAAAGATGTTTAAAATTGCATGCTTTATCTAAATCATGAAAGTTAATTTTTTACTTTATTGTTCCTTTAACCGCTTTGGGTAAAAAGCTGGATTTCGTTTTTTTCTGTTTTTTACTATTTAAAAAAAAAAAAGTGATTCCCCCCAGATCCCCCTTATACCATTGGAAAGTTTAGGCGATTACCTTTCCAAAGGTGGGTCTTGGGGGTCTGTAGCTGCTTAGATGCCTGAGAGGCTTCTAAGCAGCAGGCCACCTTTCCCTATATTTTGTATTGTAAATTTTAAATAGAGTTGCATGTGACATCATCAAGTCATTGCGCGTGACGTCACCGGGAAGCCCCGGCAATGCCTGTCACTATACAGGCCCGATCGTTGGGGTGGGAGCCCCCAGATTGCTCTAAAGGTGGATGAGTACTAGCGACGACAATAAATGCTAGACAGAACACTGTATTCAAAAGAAAATTTAGCCTCAGAATAATATGTAGATGTATTTTTTTACAATTAGGTTATTTAAATATTGAAGAAATACGTCTAAAAGTTTAATTTCCATAAAGTAAAGGGTGCCACCATGTTTGAACTTAGGTTCTTTCTCTCTCTCCTGCTGAGGACAGTTAGTGACAAAAATAAAACAAGCAATATAAGAGTGTGCAAACAAAGCTTAGTTTTATAGACAGTGAAATTAAAAAAATAACTTTCAAAGAAAAATAACAGGAAATAGGGATGTAAATAAATAATGAAAGTATATTGCAAAGTTCAATATCATAATGTTTAATATCCATTTAATGTGAGAATTTTTTTTTTAGCAAGTTCAGCAAAAAAAGGTGGAAACAGTAATGGAATATTTTTAACTTGCTACTAAAAATAACTGTTAGATTTGACAAATACATTTTGACAGGCAGAAATATATATATATATATAATTTGCTTTAAATATTTTGTAGGTATATCTCAAATGAATATGAAGATGAAAAAATTATCAACAAAATCTACTAGCTCTGGAAAAGGACTTACTTGTACGGAGACTCCGAACATGAATGCCACAGAGTGGGAAAGTATTATTGCTCAGGAACCTATAGAGGGAAAAAAAATATATAGGTAATATTAAGACACATTCTAATAAGCTAAAATACATAGCTCTGAGTCAGTGACACAGTATATATATATATATATATATATATATATATATATAAGGTTTGTTCTCCAAATCACACTATAGATCAGTAAAATCTGACTATAAAAATATCAAAATCATGCGCAGATATCTTCCAGTATGATCATCCAGGGTAATTTCCAAGACGTCTACATTTGTCATATCACATAATATGGTTCTATCACATTTAAACTATTAAACAAAAGTTAAAGAAATACAGTCTTGGAAAAAAAAACTACAACTGATCAACTACATAGTTTTCAGAGATTTTTTTTCAAATATATGATTATTTGATATTTCAAAGTGCAAAAGAACTGTTATTGCTTCAATAACTTATATTTGAATTTTTAATTTTTTTTTTAGATTTTCCCAGCTAATATTTTGTACTAATCTAGAACAAAATATTGTGGTTTATTCCGTTCAAAATATCGAATTCAAATACTGTCTGGTTCTCAAAATAATGATAAATACATTACAATGAATATGTTATGTGAAATAATCCTCCTTAAGAAAATGTAAAAAGAGAAAGGAACCATATCATATATTGCAGTCATTTTGTTTCTCTGCCAATATTTTTGTGTTATGCTATGAACTAGGAATCTCAAATAATCTACGACCCTTAAACACTAGGAGAGATGGGTACACTTGCACACCACAGCTTAACATGTTGTTATTGTGAATATCTGCCCAGGTTTCCGTATTTACATTACATTGCCTGTCATTTTATTTGTCTGAAACTAAACAGCGATTACTGAACATATTCTTCTTACTTGTGAGCCCCACACGCCCTAGTCATGAGCGCAGCCATCACGCTTAGTCGGCTCATGACGCTGTCAATATGCGCCTCTTCGACGAGCTGTAAAGGTCTTTGAAAACACAATACTGCGCATGCGCACACGGTGTTATGTCAGATCACGTAACGTTCTGATGTTATGTCATGTGAACGACCTATCAGGGCTGGAAAACAGTAGCGACTCAGTCAGTTAACCATTTGATGGCCAAGGACGACGCATCAACTAAATTTACAGCTATAGTTTTATGATGTACAGTATATACTATTGTTGTATAACTATTAATAATATACAATTACATTTTGAGGTGCTGCGTAGATTAAAAAAAAAAAAGTCAGTAGAAAAACATTTTCAATTTATGTTCATTTTTTCACTAAGTTATCATTTCAGCTCCAGATAATCCACAATATCAACTATACGTACTTAAATTTGGTCCTCCGTCTTTTGTCTTACTAGGGCTACAAGCAGTGGTGGGATTCAGCCTGTTCTAGGCACACGAAACCCAAGATTTTCTTTCATGATTTAGATAGAGAAATTTTAAACAACATTCCAAATTACTTTTATTATAGAATATACTTCATTCTTACGGTATCCTTTGTTGAATAAATAGCATATGTACATGGGTGAGCCAATGACACGCATCTATGTTCAGCCACCAATCAGGAGCTACTGAGCCTATCTGGATATGCTTTTCAATTGTGGATATCAAGACATTGAAGCATATTAAATATAAGAAGTAAATTGGAAAGTTATTAAAATTGCATGCTCTTTCTAGATCATGAAAGAAAACTGTTTCCAATTTACTTCTACTATTAAAAGAGATTTTTTTTTTTTTAAAAAGAGATACCTAGGTAAGTCGCAAGCACATTTCCAGAGCACTACATGTCAGAAAACACTGCTGCCACCTAAAGCTCTTGCAAATGTATATCATTGTTATATATTGCGCTTGTCACATGCAAGCTCCTATATCTTTTTTTTTACACACAATCTGAATAATGAAAGAAAATGTTTTGGTTTTATGTACCTTTTAAAGGGACACTGAACCCAAATTATTTTTGTGTGATTCAGATAGAGCATGCAATTTTAAGGAACTTTATAATTTACTCCTATTATCAATTTTTCTTCGTTCACTTGCTATCTTTATTTGAAAAAGAAGGCATCTAAGCTTCTTTTTTGGTTCAGAACTTTGGACAGCATTTTTTTATTGGTGGATGAATTTATCCACCAATCAGCAAGAATAACCCAGGTTATTCACCAAAAATGGGCCGGCATCTAAACTTACATTCTTGCATTTCAAATAAATATATTAAGAGAATGAAGAAAATTTGATAATAGGAGTAAATTAGAAAGTTGCTTAAAATTGCATGCTCTATATGAATCATGAAATAAAAAATTGGGGTTCAGTGTCCCTTTAACTATACATCTAATCCCTTTAAGGGACAGTAAAGTCAAAATTAAACTTGCATGGTTTAGATAGAGCACACAGTTCTAAACAACTTTCCCATTTACTAATATAGCCAATTTGCTTTGTTCTCATGGTATCCTTTGCGGAACAGTAAACCTAGGTGGGCTCACAGTACTTTAGGAGCATACGCATATCTTTAGAACTCTATGACAGCTGAATTTGCAACTTTGTACAGCATTGTAGCATTGTTTAATTTTGACTTTACTGTCCCTTTAATTAAACAGGGCCTTTTATAACATTTGGCAAGCTAGAAAAAAGAAGTGGATTGTTCAGACAAAATGAGAGGGATAAGCTTGTTGGAAGAGGTGTGATAATGAGCCAGGTCTCATTTGAGAAGCAAAGGAATGTGTCCTTATTTAGATTTTATGCTGTGGATTCTGGAGGTTTTGTAATAAGCATCTTTGAAGAAACAAGTCTTTAAAAAGTATTTGAAACTATTTTCCCTTTATTCTATTTCTGTTTTTGCTTCATTTTCTGAGCCATTCCAAACCAACCCATCTTGTATTTTAATCTAAGTTTTATTATGTCTTACAAAGCCTATTTCGATCCCTCATAAAACCTGATGCCCATCATCTGCATCAAAATATGCTTATCTTTCACAGATATATGTGGAACAATATTATTTCTATTATTATTATTTTTATTATTAATAAGAATAATATAATGTCATAGTTTCAAGGGATTCTTGATATGCCTTTCACCTGGAAGAGTGAAACCATAATACAACCAGTTATGAAGAGGTTGCTTTAACCTCTTAAGGACATATGACGGAATTTTTCCGTCATAAAACAATTGAGCAAACTGAAAGCTGTGTCCTTAAAGGGTTAAATTCACAACTAATGCTGCCTATACCTTCAATGTACCGTTTACATTCTAGAGTACAACGTCCATATCTTGCTAGTCAGAAACCATCAGACCATCCTAACATGAAAATCTTGTGCATATCTAAGATTTACCTTTGAGAGCCTCACAGTATTTATCCTTTAAAGGTAATCTGTTTATGTCTGCATTATTAGATCTTTTCTTGGAATAGCAAGAGGTGTTACTCTTTCAGAGCATTTTATGACCTCATCTTTAATCCATCATCAGATTCACACACGTTTGTAAGGAATTTGGACTTTTGGATGAACATTTTTTTTTTTGATACTTACAGATCCATAACTGTGTTGGAGCATGAAGGTATTTCCTAACTTTTAAGTGGAAAACCTATTTTCTTTAGCTATTAAACACACCATTCAAATGATCTTATTCTACTAAATTGCTTACTGTACTGTAATGTGTTTCTGACTAATCATCTAAAGTAGCATGGTATAAAGTAGACTGGCATTAACTTGGAGTATTGCATATTCGTATTTGTGGATTCCCTTAGTGGGACTTGGAAAAAAAAAAGTAAGTTAATTGTTCTTTTCGCAGTGAGAAAGACCCTGGTTTGTTGACAATTATGTCCTAGATTATAAGTGGCGGGCTAATGATAGCGAGGGACACGATAAGCAATAATGCTGGATTGCGCTAACATTAGCGTGCAACTTGATATTACAAGTCCATGGTAAATTCCATTCACCAGAGAAGGGTTTGTGCAGCCAACATGGTTCTAGTGCAACCTATGCTTTCAATGGATATTGCGACTGCACTAAATAGTTATAGGTTGTGCTCGAGTGGAAGCCGAAACTAAGCTAGAATATTTAGCGTGAATTGAGACCTGGAGTAAAATATAAGGGTTAAAGTAAAGTTGCACAAAACAAATCCAAAACATATTAAAATAAATTATTACACTCACATATACACATTTTTTTGTTAAAAATATTTTAATATTGATAAAAAATTTTTAAAAGGGCTAAAAAGGGATATGGTATATGCCAAGATGTTTGATTGGAAAGGGCTCCAATATATATGTATTTTATATATATATATATATATATATTTATATATATAACATGTCTAAATATGTGTCTGCATGAAACCCAAGTTTTTTTTTCATTATTCAGAAAAAATACGATTTTAAACAACTTTTCAATTTACTTCTACCTAATTTGCATCATTCTCTTGGTATGCTTTAATCCAATGCATTAATGACAGCAAGTTAACACATTAGGTGAGTTAATAACACAATATGTACAGCCACCAATCAGCAGTTCTTGAGCCTACCTAGGTATCTTTTCCAACAATTTATAACAAGAAAACAAAACAAATTAGATAATAGAAGTAACTTGGAAAGTTCTATCTGAATCATGAAAGAAAATATGTGGGTTTCATGTCCCTTTAAAGGGACAGTCAACACCAGAATTTTTGTTGTTTTAAAAGATAGATGATCCCTTTATTACCCATTCCCCAGTTTTGCATAACCAACACGGTTATATAAATATACTTTTTAGCTCTGTGATTAACTTGTATCTAAGCATCTTCTGACAGCCCCCTTATCACATGACATTTTATTTATTATCTATTGATTTTCATATTAGCCAATTAGTGCAGTGTCTGCCACAATCCACGGGCGTGCTCACAATGTTATCTCTAGGGTTTACCTGAACTAGCTCCCCCCTGCTGTGAAAAGCAAATACAAAAACATGTGATTAGAGGCGGCCTTCAAGGGCTTAGAAATTATCATATGAGCCTTCCTAGGTCTAACTTTCAACTAATAATACTAAAGAACAAAGCAAAATTGGTGATAAAAGTAAATTGGAAAGTTGTTTAAAATTACATGCCCTATTTGAAACATGAAAGTTTTATTTGGACTTGACTGTCCCTTTAAGTACAATTTTTTTGCGCATCCAGTGTACTTAAATTACTATTTACGCTGTGCATAGTTAATATGATTTATTCCTGTGTAATTTACATACAAATTCTACATTTTTGATGAAATACGATTTTTGGTAAACAATTTTGTTACGATTATTATGCACCTAAAAAAATAAAAATGTTCCCTGCATATTTTTGTGTAAATAGTTCAGTTATTTGTTTTGTAAGATTTTTAAATTGCTAATTTTATTGTGCACCGCAGTATACGCCCCCGAGTGTAAAAAGTGGAAATAAAAGGACTGGCGAGTGGTGAGCATTCTTATAGAATCTCACCAGCCCAGAGACCTTTTTAGAATTAGAGCCTCACTCCAGTATAGCTGACTCAATTTTTGGTACTAGCTTATTGTACTCCCTGAGTCTAAGAGTACAAAGGGTTCAAAAATGGCCCTATTTTGTCTGATTCTTCGATACTTCCAGTTTATTAACATAATATTAGGTGGTCCCAGAGAAGTCACTATTTATCATTTGGCGATATCCTATTTACATGCACTATCACTTGCTAACAGGGGTTCATATTTAAAAAAAAAACTTGAGGTTCAGTTCTGTTTGATACAGGCCTATTAGGTTGCAATTTAAAGGGCCATAATACCCAAATGTTTAAACACTTGAAAGTGATGCAGCATAGCTGTAAAAAGCTGACAAGAAAATATCACCTGAACATCTCTATGTAAAAAAGAAAGATATTTTACCTCAAAAGTTCCTCAGTAGCCACATCCTATTGTAAACGATTTCTAAGCAGCATTTTAGTGTGTCTGTCCTGGGACAGCTGAAAGGATCAGCCTCCTGCACTCTCATATTATTTCCCTATTCAGGTTAAAGGAAGCATACTATGAAATCTCATGAGAGTTAAGTCAAATCTCATGAGATCACAGTAAAAGAGTTCATGACCTCAGCACTGCTGATGCTGATTGGCTGCAGTTCATTTCTTCATTTTTTATTTTTTTTTACCTGCAGCTGGGAGCAGCTGAGTATAACTTTTTACACAGAACTTACTCTGCTGAGCTGAGGAGATTGTGAGGTAAAATATCTTCCTTTTTTACATAGAGATGCTCAGGTGATATTTTCCTGTCAGCTTTTTACAGTTATACTGCATCAGTTTCAAGTGATTTAGCATATGAGTATTATGTCCCTTTAACTGTTCTAGATTTTTACTTTGCTCATTGAGATATGTTTATATTATTATCATTCCTACACCTATGTGAATGTATTTTGATGTATAAATGCTATGTTGTACGACTTGTCTGTAAACACATGTATACCTACCTCAATAAAAAATAAATAAAAAAATGTCTTTAACTTTACAAAAAAGTTTTGCATATAAGATTAGTTCAAACAAAATAAAATTTAAGACAGTAGACACCTTGTAATTGCCACATTTCTCTGCTGTCTTTCAGTAAATTAACTTACCATTTTCAAGCATATCATGTTCAAATTCCATCCAACACTTCCCTCATTTGGAGGAGCCAGTCCTAGAGACAATAGTATTTGCCATTGTTGTGTTAAAGGGACACTAAAGTCAAAATTAAACTTTCATGGTTCAGATAGCGCATGCAATTTTAAACAACTTTCCAAATTACTTCCATTAACAAAATGTGCACAGTCTTTTTATATTTACACTTGTTGAGTCACCAGCTACTACTGAGTATGTGCAAGAATTCACAGAATATGTATATGCATCTGTGATTGGCTGATGGCTGTCACGTGATCTAGGGGAGTGGAAATAGATATAACTTTAAAATTTGACAGAAAAAAATCCACTCAATTGAAATTTAGGCTAAGTTCTATTGCATTGTCTTTTTATTATGCATTTGCTTATGCAAATCTACTGTATTTAGTGGTCCTTTAACAATATCTCCATTGTTTGGCTTCAGCAGCAATTATAAAATAAACTACAAATAAGAGACAGATGTAGCAAGATTATGTTTGTAAAGCCTTCCATGTTTTCTTTTACTTCTCAGGATGGAAAATCCCCAATTTTCAGACTTAAAGGGACATTAAACCTTAAAAATAATGTTATATAATTCTGCACATAGTGCAGAATTATATAACATTATATTAGCCAAACTTTGTAAATCATAATATTCCCTTTTTATTTTGTAAAAATACCGCGCCATTAGACACAGTGCAGCTCCCTCCTGCTGTCAGACAGAGCGGGAGCGAGCTGCACTGTGTCTAATGGCGCGGTAGGGCCGGGCTGTGACTATACAGCTGGCCCGATGCGCTCAGTAAAAACAACAGACCCGCTCAGCAGAGTACAGAGAGCGGGTCTGTAAAACAGCGGTATTTTTACAAAATAAAAAGGGAATATTATGATTTACAAAGTTTGGCTAATATAATGTTATATAATTCTGCACTATGTGCAGAATTATATAACATTATTTTTAAGGTTTACTGACCCTTTAAAGGGACACTGAACCCACATTTGTTTCTTTCGTGATTCAGATAGAGCATGACATTTTAAGCAACTTTCTAATATTCTCCTATTATCAAATTTTCTTCATTCTCTTTGTATCTTTATTTGAAAAGCAAGAATGTAAGTTTAGATGCCTGCCCATTTTTGGTGAATAACCTGGGTTGTTCTTGCTGATTGGTGGATAAATTCACCCACCAATAAACAAGTACTTTCCAGGGTTTTGAGCCAAAAATTGTCTGGCTCCTTAGATTAGATGCCTTCTTTTTCAAATAAAGATAGCAAGAGAACGAAGAAAAATTGATAATAGGAGTAAATTAGAAAGTTGATTAAAATTGTATGCTCGATCTGAATCATGGGTTCAGTATCGCTTTAAAGTAAAAGAAAAGGAGCAAAATAAATATTAATTAGTATTACTACTATCAGTTATTTCTAGAGCGCCAACAGATTTGATATTGCAAAGTAGTTTTACTATGTATAATTAAACCCAAATTGTTTTTTTCATTATTCATAAAGAACATGTGATTTTAAACAACTTTTCAATTTACTTCTATTATCTAATTTACTTGAGTCTCTTGGTATCCTTAGTTGAAAAGTTCAGGTGCAGCAAGGCATTACTGGAAGCTAGCTGCTGATTGGTGGCTGCACATAAATGCCTCTTTTAGTTGGTTTACCGGATATGTTCAGCTAGCTCCCTGTAGTGCATTGCTGCTCCTTCAACAAAGGATACCAAGAAAATGAAGCACATTTGATAATAGAAGTAAATTGGAAAGTGGTTTAAAATCACATTCTCTATTTGAATCATGAATATAAGTTGTCATATAGGCACTTTTATCTGCAGGGAACAGCTTTTAATATTAGCTATTTTTCCATTTGCTCTTTCCTTTACCTTGCTACTATTTGCCTTTTTTTTTTTGTTATACAGTAAAAAAATAAAACTGGGAGAAGTAAACTAAACTGTGGAATATTCTGGCAGTGCTGTAGAATATTGTGTCTATTTACCATTAAATTATAACAATAATAATGTATACTACATTTTGAAATTAAAAAGCAATTTTTTTAATTAATATTAAAAATGCCACCCCCCCCCCCTTTACAAAAGACAATGCAGGTTGTTGCTGTTCAAAGCCAGACGTAGACTCAGATCTTTAGGAACATACAAAAAGTGGAGGTGATAGAGTCACTTCCACAAAAGAATGCGGTTTTAGCACTCACTGTCTTAACCTCATATACGGCGTTTACTTCCAGAGTGTAAAACTTAACTTTTATTTATTTGACTAAAATAATTGGAGAAGGGGGAAAAAAGGGGGAAAAACATAAACGATTAAAAGCCTAGGATAAAGTAGTCTTGTATAGACTGTATTATATGCAATAATCTGTGTAAATAGGCCTTTGGGGTATGATAGCCCAGATAATTATATTACAGTATAATCTATACAGAAATCTATGCGGTACACCGGTTCAATTAAATAAGGCTTAGTTAATATAGTGTAGATTATTGTAGCAATACCCTGTATGGAGTTGCTTAAGCTCAGATTAGTAGTGCGGATGTCTTGTACAATAAGTAATCAGTTAAATACTGATACAATATGTTTATGTATACATATTGTTATCATCCATCCTCTGAGACTTTTATTTATTTTGGGTGATCTGTTACATATAGGGTAATCTACACATAAATTACTGGATTTCTATTGGTTGTCTTAATAGGAGGAACACTAATTGTTTTGGAATACAGGGATATTTCTAGGGTATCTGAGATAAGATAGTTGCCAGTATTGTCCTTCAGTTCTTTATTGTTGTATCAGTATAAGCCACTTAACAATGGCTGTGTTGTGGCTGCTACTGTCTTTGCTTGCACTCTCTTTTGTGTTTACTTATCGTAGGGTTATAGTCAAGTAACTTAGTTTGATTGCATTATAATATCCCACAACCTCTTATCTAATTGCGTTTGACCCTCTGGTCTATGACGGTTTTGTATTAAGAATAAACTAGAATGTAGTGTAATCAAGCTATTTTTCTTTCAAGTTTACATATACCTTATTCAATTCAGTATCATAATCGCTAAGTGTGCATTGAAGAAGCCCTAGCTATTCTGTATTTCCACGTCAAACTAGTAATATGGTCTTAAGCATAAGAGGTCATTTTTATTTTTTTGTGCAGCAGGGGTTTTCGTTGTTATTACTGTGTAGATCCCAGTACACTGTTAAGTGGTGTTGTTGTTTATTGATGTGATTGAATCAGAATATTGTGGTGTAACAATACCACTACACAGTGTGAAATACTTGGGTATTATGTTGTGCATCAGTTGTGATTTTTGAATTTCATTAAGTTTTAATGGTACTACTTGCAATATTATGCAGCAACTGAAGCAATTGTTATAGTAAGTTGTATTTTGCTGAATTCGAATTCCCTGTGCGTAGATAGTATCACTCTAGTGCAATCACTGTTAACATTTCAAATATGAAATTCTATTCCCCAAATGAACCGTAATGTAGTTCATTTAAATTTATTGAGACAGCAATCGTGTGTCTACAGAGAGCTCGCTACATGTAACTTGATACCCTGTTACTCTTTGCCCTTTAGTACACTTCTATAGTATGATAGGTTCTATTGTAACTATCGTTTACTCATACACAAAATGGTATCAGGCTACCAACATGTAGTTTATTCTGTTGGTCTGTTATTGTAAGTCAATCTCTTGATTATTTATCTGAGTTGACAGTACTCTGTGTAATTGCTGGTTATACTGGTAGTCTAAATTAGCCCAGTTACCCATGTGCATATCTCATACAAGTTTTAGCCGTATTGTAACCATTGGTCGTCAACTTATTACTGTTCAGCTCTGAAGCGATTATGAATCTAGGTTACTGATATAAACGGTATTGGTTAATGAGCCTCCCTCACAGGAGTTTCCTAAGTGGTGTACCACGCTGACAACCTATTGATGCCGGTGAGCCACAATAAACATAACCGACTACTATATCCTAATTTTTAAAAAAAGAGCTTAACATTGCTCTATCTCTACACCTAACGCGTTTCGCCCGTATAGGGCTTTATCAAAGGCGGCGGGCCGCCCGTCTCTGAGAAATTTAAACCCGGTATGGACCGGAAGTTCCGCCTTAGAAATTTTCTGATTCGGCAAATCCGCCTGTCACTCAAAGTCCACATTTTGTCTGGTTGTGGGTCCCGGATGTTGTTAAGGAGGATATTAGTATATCGGCTTAAGGTGGAATGTATTTAATTAAAGTCAATTTGCTGTAAGTTTGTTATTATGTCTTTACACAGAAGTGACAATTCATTCCGATATAGTACCATCCATGGCAAATTTGTTTAATCGTATCTTGCATAATTTCAATTACATGTATTTTTTCGATGTGATAATACATATGTCTATTTGTTTTGAGCTGTATGTAACTTAAGCTGTGATAGGGTCCTCGGATCGTATGTCCCTTTCTGTACTTATAGTCTAATGATGTGGGTACCTATTTAAAGGTCGACTGGTATGGTGGAATCCTTAATCAAATCTTAAGATGACCGTATCTGTATTGATTTTTACATTTTTTATGAATCCACAAAGTTTTTTTGCTAGAAATTTATATTCAGGTAAAGAGATCTTGAGTGGCTAATCAAATAATGATTTTAAATTTGGAATCACTTGTTCTGATATATGATGATCTCGTCCTTACTTCCGATGTTTTGAAAAATTTATATCAGGGAAGTATTTCCTACGATGTAATAAAAGTGAGTAATAAGAGAAATTGTGTTAAAATAAGAGAGTTCATAGTTGGCTATGTTCTTTTTATATATATCTTTTATTCTATATTCATATATAATTTTATCCCATAGTTGTCCTTGTTCTATGAAAACATTTGGCTAGTGATTTTGTGTGAAATGGTTAATAATAAAAATGTGCTGATCTTTTGTGCTATTGGTGACATGGTGTTTTCGTGATTAAATGTGAACAGTGAGCAGTGTGATGTGCCAAGACAAATAAAAATCTCAAAAGCAGAGCCTAGGTCTACTGTGATAGCAAAGGAAACCTACAAAATGTCAGAAATACTAACTAAGTAAATAGTGAGGTAGGTAAAAATGTTCAATAAAAAGATGTTTATTAATACGTGATGGTAGGTGTTGCGTATCTCGACGTGTTGTGGTAAATGTGTATCTCCTGTAGTAAGTGGATGATACAGTGATATAAAGTGATAACTGAATTTTTATGTTCCCGTTTTTGTTTAAAGAAGAGGGAAAGTGGAATTCCTATACTGTGTGTAGCATGGAAAAGATGTGATAGTAATTTAATCTACAAGATATTCCCTGAATGGGGGTTCCTTATAGAAGAATTAACCAATAGGTGTTAGTTGTGATAGTAATTTAGTCTACAAGTTGTTCCCTGAATGGGGGTTCCTTATAGAAAAATTGACCGGTGGGTGTTAGTGGTGATTTAGTGCACAATGTGACAAGCTTCAGTGTGTTGTCTTTATGCTTGGAAAAAAATTTTTATATTATTTTCTCATAAGGTATTTTCTATGGTTCTTTATTTGATCCAACTACCATAATAACTCTCATTTTAGTCTACTTCTTGGTAGTGTATTAATTTTTATTGATGTATCTTGTCATCTGGACGTAATTATTGCTTGTCTTAGAAAAATGAAGATTTCTCATCATCCTAGTATGATTTTTCTAGTTATTTCCCCATTGTTAATTCAATTGGAGTTTTGATGCAAAATATGTGTTTGCCTAAGATAGTTTTTTTGGGGCAGCAAAATCAGTAATTGGTCTTTTTCTTCGTATTTTATAAAAATGTGAAATAATTATTTTGTTCATTAAGGCCTATTGGATATACTGAGTTCAGTTGGTATATCCACCTGCTCTCTGCTCTTAGTAGAGCAGTTTCAAGATCTCCTCCTCTTATCCCTAGGCTCACTTTCTTCTGTTATGTGTGATCAGTCCACGGGTCATCATTACTTCTGGGATATAACTCCTCCCCAACAGGAAATGCAAGAGGATTCACCCAGCAGAGTTGCATATAGCTCCTCCCCTCTACGTCAGTCCCAGTCATTCTCTTGCACCCAACGACTAGATAGGATGTGTGAGAGGACTATGGTGATTATACTTAGTTTTTATGACTTCAATCAAAAGTTTGTTATTTTACAATAGCACCGGAGCGTGTTATTACTTCTCTGGCAGAGTTTGAGGAAGAATCTGCCAGAGTTTTTTTACTATGATTTTAACCGGAGTAGTTAAGATCATATTGCTGTTCTCGGCCATCTGAGGGAGGTAAAAGCTTCAGATCAGGGGACAGCGGGCAGATGAATCTGCATTGAGGTATGTAGCAGTTTTTATTTTCTGAATGGAATTGATGAGAAAATCCTGCTATACCGTTATAATGACATGTATGTATACACTTCAGTATTCTGGGGATGGTATTTCACCGGAACTACTCTGTTAAAAGTCACTAATCCTTTTAATAAGTATTATCATGTTAAACGTTTTTGCTGGAATGTAGAATCGTTTACATTGCTGAGGTACTGAGTGAATAAATATTTGGGCATTATTTTCCACTTGGCAGTTGTTTGCTTTTAATTGTGACAGTTTCGTTTCTCTTCACTGCTGTGTGTGAGGGGGAGGGGGCCGTTTTTGGCGCTCTTTGCTACGCATCAAAAAATTCCAGTCAGTTACTCTTATATTTCCTGCATGATCCGGTTCATCTCTGACAGATCTCAGGGGTCTTCAAACTTCTTTGGAGGGAGGTAGATTCTCTCAGCAGAGCTGTGAGAATTTTATATTGACTGTGAATAAAAACGTTGCTCTGTAATTTTTATGTCAAATTTAATTATTGTTATTTTACTAATGGGAACAAACCTTTGCTAAAAGTTGTGTTGTTTTAAAGTTTGATGCTATAACTGTTTTTCAGTTCATTATTTCAACTGTCATTTAATCGTTTAGTACCTCTTTGAGGCACAGTACGTTTTTGCTAAAAAAGATTATAACCAAGTTGCAAGTTTATTGCTAGTGTGTTAAACATGTCTGACTCAGAGGAAGATATCTGTGTCATTTGTTCCAATGCCAAGGTGGAGCCCAATAGAAATTTATGTACTAACTGTATTGATGCTACTTTAAATAAAAGTCAATCTGTACAATGTGAACAAATTTCACCAAACAGCGAGGGGAGAGTTATGCCGACTAACTCGCCTCACGCGGCAGTACCGGCATCTCCCGCCCGGGAGGTGCGTGAGATTATGGCGCCTAGTACATCTGGGCGGCCATTACAGATAACTTTACAAGATATGGCTACTGTTATGACTGAAGTTTTGTCTAAATTACCAGAACTAAGAGGCAAGCGTGATCACTCTGGGGTGAGAACAGAGTGCGCTGACAATACTAGGGCCATGTCTGATACTGCGTCACAGCTTGCAGAGCATGAGGACGGAGAGCTTCATTCTGTGGGTGACGGTTCTGATCCAAACAGATTGGATTCAGATATTTCAAATTTTAAATTTAAATTGGAGAACCTCCGTGTATTACTAGGGGAGGTCTTAGCAGCTCTCAATGATTGTAACACCGTTGCAATACCAGAGAAACTGTGTAGGTTGGATAAATACTTTGCGGTACCGGCGAGTACTGACGTTTTTCCTATACCTAAGAGACTAACTGAAATTGTTACTAAGGAGTGGGATAGACCCGGTGTGCCGTTCTCACCCCCTCCAATATTTAGAAAGATGTTTCCAATAGACGCCACCACTCGGGACTTATGGCAAACGGTCCCTAAGGTGGAGGGAGCAGTTTCTACTTTAGCTAAGCGTACCACTATCCCGGTGGAGGATAGCTGTGCTTTTTCAGATCCAATGGATAAAAAATTAGAGGGTTACCTTAAAAAAATGTTTGTTCAACAAGGTTTTATATTGCAACCCCTTGCATGTATCGCGCCGATTACGGCTGCGGCAGCATTTTGGATTGAGTCTCTGGAAGAGAACCTTAGTTCATCTACGCTAGACGACATTACGGACAGGCTTAGAGTCCTTAAACTAGCTAATTCATTCATTTCGGAGGCCGTAGTACATTTAACCAAGCTTACGGCTAAGAACTCAGGATTCGCCATACAGGCACGTAGGGCGCTGTGGCTAAAATCCTGGTCAGCTGATGTTACTTCTAAGTCCAAATTACTTAATATACCTTTCAAGGGGCAGTCTTTATTTGGGCCCGGTTTGAAAGAAATTATCGCTGACATTACAGGAGGTAAGGGCCACGCCCTACCTCAAGACAAAGCCAAAGCTAAGGCTAGACAGTCTAATTTTCGTCCCTTTCGGAATTTCAAAACAGGAGCAGCATCGACCTCCACTGCACCAAAACAGGAAGGAGCTGTTGCTCGTTACAGGCAAGGCTGGAAGCCTAACCAGTCCTGGAACAAGAGCAAGCAGGCCAGGAAACCTGCTGCTGCCCCAAAGACAGCATGAACCGAAAGCCCCCGATCCGGGACCGGATCTAGTGGGGGGCAGACTTTCTCTCTTCGCCCAGGCCTGGGCAAGAGATGTTCAGGATCCCTGGGCACTAGAGATCATATCTCAGGGATACCTTCTAGACTTCAAATTATCTCCCCTAAGAGGGAGATTTCATCTGTCAAGGTTGTCAACAAACCAGATAAAGAAAGAAGCGTTTCTACGCTGTGTACAAGATCTGTTATTAATGGGTGTGATCCATCCGGTTCCGCGGTCGGAACAAGGACAAGGGTTCTACTCAAACCTGTTTGTGGTTCCCAAAAAAGAGGGAACTTTCAGGCCAATCTTAGATTTAAAGATTCTAAACAAATTCCTAAGAGTTCCATCGTTCAAAATGGAAACTATTCGGACAATCTTACCCATGATCCAAAAGGGTCAGTACATGACCACAGTGGATTTAAAAGATGCTTACCTTCACATACCGATCCACAAGGATCATCACCGGTATCTAAGGTTTGCCTTCTTAGACAGGCACTACCAGTTTGTAGCTCTTCCATTCGGATTGGCTACGGCTCCAAGAATCTTCACAAAGGTTCTGGGTGCCCTTCTGGCGGTACTAAGACCGCGAGGGATTTCGGTAGCTCCGTACCTAGACGACATTCTAATACAAGCTTCAAGCTTTCAAACTGCCAAGTCTCATACAGAGCTAGTTCTGGCATTTCTAAGGTCGCATGGATGGAAAGTGAACGAAAAGAAGAGTTCTCTTTTTCCTCTCACAAGAGTTCCATTCTTGGGGACTCTTATAGATTCTGTAGAAATGAAGATTTACCTGACAGAAGACAGGTTAACAAAGCTTCAAAATGCATGCTGTGTCCTTCATTCCATTCAACACCCGTCAGTAGCTCAATGCATGGAGGTGATCGGCTTAATGGTAGCGGCAATGGACATAGTACCTTTTGCACGCCTACACCTCAGACCGCTGCAATTGTGCATGCTAAGTCAGTGGAATGGGGATTACTCAGATTTGTCCCCTACTCTGAATCTGAATCAAGAGACCAGAAATTCTCTTCTATGGTGGCTTTATCGGCCACACCTGTCCAGGGGGATGCCATTCAGCAGGCCAGACTGGACAATTGTAACAACAGACGCCAGCCTACTAGGTTGGGGCGCTGTCTGGAATTCTCTGAAGGCTCAGGGACTATGGAATCAGGAGGAGAGTCTCCTTCCAATAAACATTCTGGAATTGAGAGCAGTTCTCAATGCCCTTCTGGCTTGGCCCCAATTAACAACTCGGGGGTTCATCAGGTTTCAGTCGGACAACATCACGACTGTAGCTTACATCAACCATCAGGGAGGGACAAGAAGCTCCCTAGCAATGATGGAAGTATCAAGGATAATTCGCTGGGCAGAGTCTCACTCTTGCCACCTGTCAGCAATCCACATCCCGGGAGTGGAGAACTGGGAGGCGGATTTCTTGAGTCGCCAGACTTTTCATCCGGGGGAGTGGGAACTTCATCCGGAGGTCTTTGCCCAAATACTTCGACGTTGGGGCAAACCAGAGATAGATCTCATGGCGTCTCGCCAGAACGCCAAACTTCCTCGCTACGGGTCCAGATCCAGGGATCCGGGAGCGGTTCTGATAGATGCTTTGACAGCACCTTGGAACTTCGGGATGGCTTATGTGTTTCCACCCTTCCCGCTGCTTCCTCGATTGATTGCCAAAATCAAACAGGAGAGAGCATCAGTGATTCTAATAGCACCTGCATGGCCACGCAGGACTTGGTATGCAGATCTAGTGGACATGTCATCCTGTCCGCCTTGGTCTCTACCTCTAAGACAGGACCTTCTGATACAGGGTCCATTCAAACATCAAAATCTAACTTCTCTGAAGCTGACTGCTTGGAAATTGAACGCTTGATTTTATCAAAACGTGGTTTTTCTGAGTCGGTTATTGATACCCTGATACAGGCTAGGAAGCCTGTTACTAGAAGGATTTACCATAAAATATGGCGTAAATACCTATACTGGTGCGAATCCAAAGGTTACTCCTGGAGTAAGGTTAGGATCGCTAGGATATTGTCTTTTCTACAAGAAGGTTTAGAAAAGGGTTTATCAGCTAGTTCATTAAAGGGACAGATTTCAGCTCTGTCCATCTTGTTACACAGGCGTCTGTCAGAAAATCCAGACGTCCAGGCCTTTTGTCAGGCTTTAGCTAGGATCAAGCCTGTGTTTAAAGCTGTTGCTCCGCCATGGAGTTTAAACTTAGTTCTTAACGTTTTACAGGGTGTTCCGTTTGAACCCCTTCATTCCATTGATATAAAATTGTTATCTTGGAAAGTTCTGTTTTAATGGCTATTTCCTCGGCTCGAAGAGTCTCTGAGTTATCAGCTTTACATTGTGATTCTCCTTATCTGATTTTTCACTCAGACAAGGTAGTTCTGCGTACTAAACCTGGGTTCTTACCTAAGGTAGTCACTAACAGGAATATCAATCAAGAGATTGTTGTTCCATCCTTGTGCCCAAATCCTTCTTCAAAGAAGGAACGTCTTCTACACAATCTGGATGTAGTTCGTGCCCTCAAGTTCTACTTGCAGGCAACTAAAGATTTTCGCCAAACTTCTTCCCTGTTTGTCGTTTATTCTGGACAGAGGAGAGGTCAAAAAGCTTCTGCTACCTCTCTCTCTTTTTGGCTTCGTAGCATAATACGTTTAGCCTATGAGACTGCTGGACAGCAGCCTCCTGAAAGAATTACAGCTCACTCCACTAGAGCTGTGGCTTCCACTTGGGCCTTTAAGAATGAGGCCTCTGTTGAACAGATTTGCAAGGCTGCAACTTGGTCTTCGCTTCATACTTTTTCCAAATTTTACAAATTTGACACTTTTGCTTCTTCGGAGGCTATTTTTGGGAGAAAGGTTCTTCAGGCAGTGGTTCCTTCTGTATAATGAGCCTGCCTATCCCTCCCGTCATCCGTGTACTTTTGCTTTGGTATTGGTATCCCAGAAGTAATGATGACCCGTGGACTGATCACACATAACAGAAGAAAACATAATTTATGCTTACCTGATAAATTCCTTTCTTCTGTTGTGTGATCAGTCCACGGCCCGCCCTGTTTTAAGGCAGGTAAATATCTTTTAAATTATACTCCAGTCACCACTTCACCCTTGGTTACTCCTTTCTCGTTGATTCTTGGTCGAATGACTGGGACTGACGTAGAGGGGAGGAGCTATATGCAACTCTGCTGGGTGAATCCTCTTGCATTTCCTGTTGGGGAGGAGTTATATCCCAGAAGTAATGATGACCCGTGGACTGATCACACAACAGAAGAAAGGAATTTATCAGGTAAGCATAAATTATGTTTTTTCTATGCCCCAACAGGCCAAATCTTCTTGTTTTGAGTTGTGATATTCCAGGAAATGTGCTGCTACAGTGGTGATAGATTTTCCATCCAGTTTGTCTTTTCTTGCATTCTTGATGTTCCTTAGATGTTCCATTAATCTGGTTCTTAATTTTCTGGTCGTCATACCGACATAGTATTTGTCACATGTGCATTGAAGTACATAGATTATCCCTTCGCTCTGGCAGCTGATATATCTCCTGATTTTATGTATTGTGCCAAAACGATCTGTGATATTCGTTGTTTTCTTAATGTATTTGCACGTGCTGCAGTTTCCACATTTGTGACATCCTGGATTAAATGCAGTTTTTGTTTTCTTTGGTTGGAAGTGACTACTCGTTAGTAGATCCTTTAGATTTTTGGTTCGTCTGTAGCTTATAGCTGGTTTGTTTCCTAAACATCTTTTCAGTGTGGGGTCAGTCATTAAGATATCCCAGTGTTTTGATATAATTTGTACTATTTGCGAAGTTTGTGAATTGTATGTAAGGACCAACCTAGGTTTATTATCATTAGTTTTGGTCTTTTTTTGTAATAGTTCTTGTCTTTTTGTTCTCTGGGCTCTATATTTGGCCTGTTTGATCTTCCTTTTGCTGTAGCCCCTTTCTATTAGCCGGGAGGACATTTGTTTAGCTCGTATTTGGAATGTGGTATCTTCCGAGCAGTTTCTCCTGGTTCTGAGAAATTCACCCGTTGGTAGACCTCGGATGGTGCCTGGTGCATGCGCACTTGTACTGTGTAGGATGCTATTGGTTGCTGTATGTTTTCTATACAGATCTGTTTGGATGTTGCCTTCAGGATCTTTTTTAATGGTGAGGTCTAAGAAATTTATTTCATTTTGGCTCGCTTCATACGTAAGTTTGATGTTTAAGTTGTTCCTGTTCAGTATATTTAAGAATGTCAAAAGTTCTTCTTGGGTTCCTTCCCAGATGAAGAAGATGTCATCTATGTACCTTATCCACATGGGTATAAGGTCTGTATATAGGTTGTTTGTATCAGTGAACACTTCTTCTGCCTCCCACCATCCTAAAAAGAGATTAGCATAGGTCGGGGCACAGGCAGTGCCCATGGCAGTGCCCCGAACCTGTAGATAGTGTTGGTTGTCAAAGATGAATGTGTTGTTGGTTAGTACAAATTCCAGTAAGTTAAGGATGAAATCATCATGCTGTTTTCCCTCTTCAGATTTTTGTTCTAAGAAGTAACGAACTGCTTGTAAACCATCTTTATGTTGAATTGAAGTATACAATGACTCAACGTCCGTTGTTACTAGCCATGTTGATTTATTTAAAGAGATGTTGTTGAGTCTCTGAAGCACCTGCATGGTGTCTTGAACGTATGAGGGGAGCTCTGCAACATAGTCTCTTAAGCGAAAATCTATGTATTCGCTTGCTCTTTCAGTGAGGCAGCCTATACCGGACACAATAGGTCTTCCTGGTGGAGTTTCTTGATTCTTGTGGATCTTCGGTATTAGATAGAATGTTGCAGTCTTTGGTTTTGTTACGTTCAGATATTTTTTCTCTTTTTCATTGATAACCCCTTCATATGCGGCTTCCGTGATCAGCTTGTTGTATTTCTTGTGGATGTTAGCTGTTGGGTTATTGAACAATTTCACATAGCAGGTTGTATCTTTCAGTTGTTTATATACTTCTTTTAGGTACAATGTCAGGGGCCAAATTACAATGTTGCCACCCTTATCTGAGTTTCTAATGACAACTTCATCACAATGTTGCATCTCTTGTAGTGCTTGTCTCTCTTTGTAGGTTAGATTATTGATCTTGGGAGGTATATTCAAACTAGTGATTTCATTGCAGACCATCTCATTGAATATGTCCAATTGGGGGGCATTCACATTTTGTGGTACAAAGGTAGATTTGTTGTGGATTTTATTTCTCCATTTTTTGTTCATACTTGGATCGTTTTCATCCAATAGACTTTGTAAATCTTGAATTGTTTGGATTTCCTCTGAATTCCAGCCCCATTCTGGTTCTTTATCTGTAAAGATTTTTTTTAGGAGCAGTTTACGTATGTATAGTTGAATGTCTTTTATGACTTCGAATTTATCTACTGTTTGTGATGGACAGAATGAAAGTCCCTTTGATAATAGACAGATGTGACTTTCTGAAAGTTGGATGTCTGATAGATTGATAACCCTTAGTGATTCAGACGTATTTGGGAGAACGGGCTGGGGGTCCTCTTGTATTGATTCCCATTCTTCTGGTGGTTCGATTGTTGGAATGTCCTCCCTCTGGCCGGCTTTTTGTTTTTTCCTCCCCCCTCTTCTGGTCTGTCTTCTTCCCCGCCTGATTCTAAAAAATCCTTCCTCTTGTTACGGCTGGATGATCTTGGGGCTACTGTTAATGTTTTGTTGGGGATGGGAGTGGCTGTACCGGAGCTGCCTTCCTCTCCATCTGTGTCTGATACGTCACTCTCCACAATGGTTACCTTTGGGTTTTTGTTCGGCTGTCTGTAGAATGATCTATTGCGCCACTTATAAACTCTGTTGTTACTAAAGTCATTAATATCTCTGTTTAGTTTTCCTTGTTTGGTATTTTTTAGTTCTAGTTCATATCTGTCCAATTCTTTCTGATAGGTTTTGTATGATTTTTCAAATTCTGAGTTGTCTTGAAATTGTTTTAATATTTCATTCTGTTCTTTTATTTTGGCTTCCAATAGGTCATATTCTGATTGGTCATTTTTCATGAGTATCTTCATAAGTTTGGTAGAACACTCTGAGAGTGCTTCCTCCCATTCTATACTGAGTTGTTGATTTTTAAATTCGTATGCCGGGAATAACTGGATTCTTAGACCTCTAGGTATGAGTTTCTTTTGGATGTATTTCTCGAAGAAATGGCGATTCCACCATACTTTATCTTGTTTAAACATGGTCTTATGTAATTCTCTAAGGGCTCCATCTAACGAGGTTACTGTATTCTGTGGTTTAGAAATGTTGCCATCCTCAAAGATTTCTTCTAGATCAGCTGCTCTTTTCTGCTGTCTATTTTGTCTGTCTAGGTCCCATGGAAATGCCATATTTGTGACTATTTTTGTAGAGGTCGGTGTGCTCTATTACTCGAGAATTCTGGATAACCCAGATAGCTAAGACTATTGGAAACGAGTTTAAGCAATGGCACTACACTCAGACACACTCCCCAGTATTTCTATAGTGGTCAATAGTGTTTCATTAATGTGAAATCAATCTGTACTATTAGGGGGAGGGGTGCTACCGCACAGCAATAGCATACATACAAAAAGTGGAGGTGATAGAGTCACTTCCACAAAAGAATGCGGTTTTAGCACTCACTGTCTTAACCTCATATACGGCGTTTACTTCCAGAGTGTAAAACTTAACTTTTATTTATTTGACTAAAATAATTGGAGAAGGGGGAAAAAAGGGGGAAAAACATAAACGATTAAAAGCCTAGGATAAAGTAGTCTTGTATAGACTGTATTATATGCAATAATCTGTGTAAATAGGCCTTTGGGGTATGATAGCCCAGATAATTATATTACAGTATAATCTATACAGAAATCTATGCGGTACACCGGTTCAATTAAATAAGGCTTAGTTAATATAGTGTAGATTATTGTAGCAATACCCTGTATGGAGTTGCTTAAGCTCAGATTAGTAGTGCGGATGTCTTGTACAATAAGTAATCAGTTAAATACTGATACAATATGTTTATGTATACATATTGTTATCATCCATCCTCTGAGACTTTTATTTATTTTGGGTGATCTGTTACATATAGGGTAATCTACACATAAATTACTGGATTTCTATTGGTTGTCTTAATAGGAGGAACACTAATTGTTTTGGAATACAGGGATATTTCTAGGGTATCTGAGATAAGATAGTTGCCAGTATTGTCCTTCAGTTCTTTATTGTTGTATCAGTATAAGCCACTTAACAATGGCTGTGTTGTGGCTGCTACTGTCTTTGCTTGCACTCTCTTTTGTGTTTACTTATCGTAGGGTTATAGTCAAGTAACTTAGTTTGATTGCATTATAATATCCCACAACCTCTTATCTAATTGCGTTTGACCCTCTGGTCTATGACGGTTTTGTATTAAGAATAAACTAGAATGTAGTGTAATCAAGCTATTTTTCTTTCAAGTTTACATATACCTTATTCAATTCAGTATCATAATCGCTAAGTGTGCATTGAAGAAGCCCTAGCTATTCTGTATTTCCACGTCAAACTAGTAATATGGTCTTAAGCATAAGAGGTAATTTTTATTTTTTTGTGCAGCAGGGGTTTTCGTTGTTATTACTGTGTAGATCCCAGTACACTGTTAAGTGGTGTTGTTGTTTATTGATGTGATTGAATCAGAATATTGTGGTGTAACAATACCACTACACAGTGTGAAATACTTGGGTATTATGTTGTGCATCAGTTGTGATTTTTGAATTTCATTAAGTTTTAATGGTACTACTTGCAATATTATGCAGCAACTGAAGCAATTGTTATAGTAAGTTGTATTTTGCTGAATTCGAATTCCCTGTGCGTAGATAGTATCACTCTAGTGCAATCACTGTTAACATTTCAAATATGAAATTCTATTCCCCAAATGAACCGTAATGTAGTTCATTTAAATTTATTGAGACAGCAATCGTGTGTCTACAGAGAGCTCGCTACATGTAACTTGATACCCTGTTACTCTTTGCCCTTTAGTACACTTCTATAGTATGATAGGTTCTATTGTAACTATCGTTTACTCATACACAAAATGGTATCAGGCTACCAACATGTAGTTTATTCTGTTGGTCTGTTATTGTAAGTCAATCTCTTGATTATTTATCTGAGTTGACAGTACTCTGTGTAATTGCTGGTTATACTGGTAGTCTAAATTAGCCCAGTTACCCATGTGCATATCTCATACAAGTTTTAGCCGTATTGTAACCATTGGTCGTCAACTTATTACTGTTCAGCTCTGAAGCGATTATGAATCTAGGTTACTGATATAAACGGTATTGGTTAATGAGCCTCCCTCACAGGAGTTTCCTAAGTGGTGTACCACGCTGACAACCTATTGATGCCGGTGAGCCACAATAAACATAACCGACTACTATATCCTAATTTTTAAAAAAAGAGCTTAACATTGCTCTATCTCTACACCTAACGCGTTTCGCCCGTATAGGGCTTTATCAAAGGCGGCGGGCCGCCCGTCTCTGAGAAATTTAAACCCGGTATGGACCGGAAGTTCCGCCTTAGAAATTTTCTGATTCGGCAAATCCGCCTGTCACTCAAAGTCCACATTTTGTCTGGTTGTGGGTCCAGACACCACTTAACAGTGTACTGGGATCTACACAGTAATAACAACGAAAACCCCTGCTGCACAAAAAAATAAAAATTACCTCTTATGCTTAAGACCATATTACTAGTTTGACGTGGAAATACAGAATAGCTAGGGCTTCTTCAATGCACACTTAGCGATTATGATACTGAATTGAATAAGGTATATGTAAACTTGAAAGAAAAATAGCTTGATTACACTACATTCTAGTTTATTCTTAATACAAAACCGTCATAGACCAGAGGGTCAAACGCAATTAGATAAGAGGTTGTGGGATATTATAATGCAATCAAACTAAGTTACTTGACTATAACCCTACGATAAGTAAACACAAAAGAGAGTGCAAGCAAAGACAGTAGCAGCCACAACACAGCCATTGTTAAGTGGCTTATACTGATACAACAATAAAGAACTGAAGGACAATACTGGCAACTATCTTATCTCAGATACCCTAGAAATATCCCTGTATTCCAAAACAATTAGTGTTCCTCCTATTAAGACAACCAATAGAAATCCAGTAATTTATGTGTAGATTACCCTATATGTAACAGATCACCCAAAATAAATAAAAGTCTCAGAGGATGGATGATAACAATATGTATACATAAACATATTGTATCAGTATTTAACTGATTACTTATTGTACAAGACATCCGCACTACTAATCTGAGCTTAAGCAACTCCATACAGGGTATTGCTACAATAATCTACACTATATTAACTAAGCCTTATTTAATTGAACCGGTGTACCGCATAGATTTCTGTATAGATTATACTGTAATATAATTATCTGGGCTATCATACCCCAAAGGCCTATTTACACAGATTATTGCATATAATACAGTCTATACAAGACTACTTTATCCTAGGCTTTTAATCGTTTATGTTTTTCCCCCTTTTTTCCCCCATCTCCAATTATTTTAGTCAAATAAATAAAAGTTAAGTTTTACACTCTGGAAGTAAACGCCGTATATGAGGTTAAGACAGTGAGTGCTAAAACCGCATTCTTTTGTGGAAGTGACTCTATCACCTCCACTTTTTGTATGTATGCTATTGCTGTGCGGTAGCACCCCTCCCCCTAATAGTACAGATTGATTTCACATTAATGAAACACTATTGACCACTATAGAAATACTGGGGAGTGTGTCTGAGTGTAGTGCCATTGCTTAAACTCGTTTCCAATAGTCTTAGCTATCTGGGTTATCCAGAATTCTCGAGTAATAGAGCACACCGACCTCTACAAAAATAGTCACAAATATGGCATTTCCATGGGACCTAGACAGACAAAATAGACAGCAGAAAAGAGCAGCTGATCTAGAAGAAATCTTTGAGGATGGCAACATTTCTAAACCACAGAATACAGTAACCTCGTTAGATGGAGCCCTTAGAGAATTACATAAGACCATGTTTAAACAAGATAAAGTATGGTGGAATCGCCATTTCTTCGAGAAATACATCCAAAAGAAACTCATACCTAGAGGTCTAAGAATCCAGTTATTCCCGGCATACGAATTTAAAAATCAACAACTCAGTATAGAATGGGAGGAAGCACTCTCAGAGTGTTCTACCAAACTTATGAAGATACTCATGAAAAATGACCAATCAGAATATGACCTATTGGAAGCCAAAATAAAAGAACAGAATGAAATATTAAAACAATTTCAAGACAACTCAGAATTTGAAAAATCATACAAAACCTATCAGAAAGAATTGGACAGATATGAACTAGAACTAAAAAATACCAAACAAGGAAAACTAAACAGAGATATTAATGACTTTAGTAACAACAGAGTTTATAAGTGGCGCAATAGATCATTCTACAGACAGCCGAACAAAAACCCAAAGGTAACCATTGTGGAGAGTGACGTATCAGACACAGATGGAGAGGAAGGCAGCTCCGGTACAGCCACTCCCATCCCCAACAAAACATTAACAGTAGCCCCAAGATCATCCAGCCGTAACAAGAGGAAGGATTTTTTAGAATCAGGCGGGGAAGAAGACAGACCAGAAGAGGGGGGAGGAAAAAACAAAAAGCCGGCCAGAGGGAGGACATTCCAACAATCGAACCACCAGAAGAATGGGAATCAATACAAGAGGACCCCCAGCCCGTTCTCCCAAATACGTCTGAATCACTAAGGGTTATCAATCTATCAGACATCCAACTTTCAGAAAGTCACATCTGTCTATTATCAAAGGGACTTTCATTCTGTCCATCACAAACAGTAGATAAATTCGAAGTCATAAAAGACATTCAACTATACATACGTAAACTGCTCCTAAAAAAATTCTTTACAGATAAAGAACCAGAATGGGGCTGGAATTCAGAGGAAATCCAAACAATTCAAGATTTACAAAGTCTATTGGATGAAAACGATCCAAGTATGAACAAAAAATGGAGAAATAAAATCCACAACAAATCTACCTTTGTACCACAAAATGTGAATGCCCCCCAATTGGACATATTCAATGAGATGGTCTGCAATGAAATCACTAGTTTGAATATACCTCCCAAGATCAATAATCTAACCTACAAAGAGAGACAAGCACTACAAGAGATGCAACATTGGGATGAAGTTGTCATTAGAAACTCAGATAAGGGTGGCAACATTGTAATTTGGCCCCTGACATTGTACCTAAAAGAAGTATATAAACAACTGAAAGATACAACCTGCTATGTGAAATTGTTCAATAACCCAACAGCTAACATCCACAAGAAATACAACAAGCTGATCACGGAAGCCGCATATGAAGGGGTTATCAATGAAAAAGAGAAAAAATATCTGAACGTAACAAAACCAAAGACTGCAACATTCTATCTAATACCGAAGATCCACAAGAATCAAGAAACTCCACCAGGAAGACCTATTGTGTCCGGTATAGGCTGCCTCACTGAAAGAGCAAGCGAATACATAGATTTTCGCTTAAGAGACTATGTTGCAGAGCTCCCCTCATACGTTCAAGACACCATGCAGGTGCTTCAGAGACTCAACAACATCTCTTTAAATAAATCAACATGGCTAGTAACAACGGACGTTGAGTCATTGTATACTTCAATTCAACATAAAGATGGTTTACAAGCAGTTCGTTACTTCTTAGAACAAAAATCTGAAGAGGGAAAACCGCATGATGATTTCATCCTTAACTTACTGGAATTTGTACTAACCAACAACACATTCATCTTTGACAACCAACACTATCTACAGGTTCGGGGCACTGCCATGGGCACTGCCTGTGCCCCGACCTATGCTAATCTCTTTTTAGGATGGTGGGAGGCAGAAGAAGTGTTCACTGATACAAACAACCTATATACAGACCTTATACCCATGTGGATAAGGTACATAGATGACATCTTCTTCATCTGGGAAGGAACCCAAGAAGAACTTTTGACATTCTTAAATATACTGAACAGGAACAACTTAAACATCAAACTTACGTATGAAGCGAGCCAAAATGAAATAAATTTCTTAGACCTCACCATTAAAAAAGATCCTGAAGGCAACATCCAAACAGATCTGTATAGAAAACATACAGCAACCAATAGCATCCTACACAGTACAAGTGCGCATGCACCAGGCACCATCCGAGGTCTACCAACGGGTGAATTTCTCAGAACCAGGAGAAACTGCTCGGAAGATACCACATTCCAAATACGAGCTAAACAAATGTCCTCCCGGCTAATAGAAAGGGGCTACAGCAAAAGGAAGATCAAACAGGCCAAATATAGAGCCCAGAGAACAAAAAGACAAGAACTATTACAAAAAAAGACCAAAACTAATGATAATAAACCTAGGTTGGTCCTTACATACAATTCACAAACTTCGCAAATAGTACAAATTATATCAAAACACTGGGATATCTTAATGACTGACCCCACACTGAAAAGATGTTTAGGAAACAAACCAGCTATAAGCTACAGACGAACCAAAAATCTAAAGGATCTACTAACGAGTAGTCACTTCCAACCAAAGAAAACAAAAACTGCATTTAATCCAGGATGTCACAAATGTGGAAACTGCAGCACGTGCAAATACATTAAGAAAACAACGAATATCACAGATCGTTTTGGCACAATACATAAAATCAGGATATATATCAGCTGCCAGAGCGAAGGGATAATCTATGTACTTCAATGCACATGTGACAAATACTATGTCGGTATGACGACCAGAAAATTAAGAACCAGATTAATGGAACATCTAAGGAACATCAAGAATGCAAGAAAAGACAAACTGGATGGAAAATCTATCACCACTGTAGCAGCACATTTCCTGGAATATCACAACTCAAAACAAGAAGATTTGGCCTGTTGGGGCATAGAAAAAGTGAGCCTAGGGATAAGAGGAGGAGATCTTGAAACTGCTCTACTAAGAGCAGAGAGCAGGTGGATATACCAACTGAACTCAGTATATCCAATAGGCCTTAATGAACAAAATAATTATTTCACATTTTTATAAAATACGAAGAAAAAGACCAATTACTGATTTTGCTGCCCCAAAAAAACTATCTTAGGCAAACACATATTTTGCATCAAAACTCCAATTGAATTAACAATGGGGAAATAACTAGAAAAATCATACTAGGATGATGAGAAATCTTCATTTTTCTAAGACAAGCAATAATTACGTCCAGATGACAAGATACATCAATAAAAATTAATACACTACCAAGAAGTAGACTAAAATGAGAGTTATTATGGTAGTTGGATCAAATAAAGAACCATAGAAAATACCTTATGAGAAAATAATATAAAAAAAAATTTTCCAAGCATAAAGACAACACACTGAAGCTTGTCACATTGTGCACTAAATCACCACTAACACCCACCGGTCAATTTTTCTATAAGGAACCCCCATTCAGGGAACACCTTGTAGACTAAATTACTATCACAACTAACACCTATTGGTTAATTCTTCTATAAGGAACCCCCATTCAGGGAATATCTTGTAGATTAAATTACTATCACATCTTTTCCATGCTACACACAGTATAGGAATTCCACTTTCCCTCTTCTTTAAACAAAAACGGGAACATAAAAATTCAGTTATCACTTTATATCACTGTATCATCCACTTACTACAGGAGATACACATTTACCACAACACGTCGAGATACGCAACACCTACCATCACGTATTAATAAACATCTTTTTATTGAACATTTTTACCTACCTCACTATTTACTTAGTTAGTATTTCTGACATTTTGTAGGTTTCCTTTGCTATCACAGTAGACCTAGGCTCTGCTTTTGAGATTTTTATTTGTCTTGGCACATCACACTGCTCACTGTTCACATTTAATCACGAAAACACCATGTCACCAATAGCACAAAAGATCAGCACATTTTTATTATTAACCATTTCACACAAAATCACTAGCCAAATGTTTTCATAGAACAAGGACAACTATGGGATAAAATTATATATGAATATAGAATAAAAGATATATATAAAAAGAACATAGCCAACTATGAACTCTCTTATTTTAACACAATTTCTCTTATTACTCACTTTTATTACATCGTAGGAAATACTTCCCTGATATAAATTTTTCAAAACATCGGAAGTAAGGACGAGATCATCATATATCAGAACAAGTGATTCCAAATTTAAAATCATTATTTGATTAGCCACTCAAGATCTCTTTACCTGAATATAAATTTCTAGCAAAAAAACTTTGTGGATTCATAAAAAATGTAAAAATCAATACAGATACGGTCATCTTAAGATTTGATTAAGGATTCCACCATACCAGTCGACCTTTAAATAGGTACCCACATCATTAGACTATAAGTACAGAAAGGGACATACGATCCGAGGACCCTATCACAGCTTAAGTTACATACAGCTCAAAACAAATAGACATATGTATTATCACATCGAAAAAATACATGTAATTGAAATTATGCAAGATACGATTAAACAAATTTGCCATGGATGGTACTATATCGGAATGAATTGTCACTTCTGTGTAAAGACATAATAACAAACTTACAGCAAATTGACTTTAATTAAATACATTCCACCTTAAGCCGATATACTAATATCCTCCTTAACAACATCCGGGACCCACAACCAGACAAAATGTGGACTTTGAGTGACAGGCGGATTTGCCGAATCAGAAAATTTCTAAGGCGGAACTTCCGGTCCATACCGGGTTTAAATTTCTCAGAGACGGGCGGCCCGCCGCCTTTGATAAAGCCCTATATGGGCGAAACGCGTTAGGTGTAGAGATAGATCAATGTTAAGCTCTTTTTTTAAAAATTAGGATATAGTAGTCGGTTATGTTTATTGTGGCTCACCGGCATCAATAGGTTGTCAGCGTGGTACACCACTTAGGAAACTCCTGTGAGGGAGGCTCATTAACCAATACCGTTTATATCAGTAACCTAGATTCATAATCGCTTCAGAGCTGAACAGTAATAAGTTGACGACCAATGGTTACAATACGGCTAAAACTTGTATGAGATATGCACATGGGTAACTGGGCTAATTTAGACTACCAGTATAACCAGCAATTACACAGAGTACTGTCAACTCAGATAAATAATCAAGAGATTGACTTACAATAACAGACCAACAGAATAAACTACATGTTGGTAGCCTGATACCATTTTGTGTATGAGTAAACGATAGTTACAATAGAACCTATCATACTATAGAAGTGTACTAAAGGGCAAAGAGTAACAGGGTATCAAGTTACATGTAGCGAGCTCTCTGTAGACACACGATTGCTGTCTCAATAAATTTAAATGAACTACATTACGGTTCATTTGGGGAATAGAATTTCATATTTGAAATGTTAACAGTGATTGCACTAGAGTGATACTATCTACGCACAGGGAATTCGAATTCAGCAAAATACAACTTACTATAACAATTGCTTCAGTTGCTGCATAATATTGCAAGTAGTACCATTAAAACTTAATGAAATTCAAAAATCACAACTGATGCACAACATAATACCCAAGTATTTCACACTGTGTAGTGGTATTGTTACACCACAATATTCTGATTCAATCACATCAATAAACAACAACACCACTTAACAGTGTACTGGGATCTACACAGTAATAACAACGAAAACCCCTGCTGCACAAAAAAATAAAAATGACCTCTTATGCTTAAGACCATATTACTAGTTTGACGTGGAAATACAGAATAGCTAGGGCTTCTTCAATGCACACTTAGCGATTATGATACTGAATTGAATAAGGTATATGTAAACTTGAAAGAAAAATAGCTTGATTACACTACATTCTAGTTTATTCTTAATACAAAACCGTCATAGACCAGAGGGTCAAACGCAATTAGATAAGAGGTTGTGGGATATTATAATGCAATCAAACTAAGTTACTTGACTATAACCCTACGATAAGTAAACACAAAAGAGAGTGCAAGCAAAGACAGTAGCAGCCACAACACAGCCATTGTTAAGTGGCTTATACTGATACAACAATAAAGAACTGAAGGACAATACTGGCAACTATCTTATCTCAGATACCCTAGAAATATCCCTGTATTCCAAAACAATTAGTGTTCCTCCTATTAAGACAACCAATAGAAATCCAGTAATTTATGTGTAGATTACCCTATATGTAACAGATCACCCAAAATAAATAAAAGTCTCAGAGGATGGATGATAACAATATGTATACATAAACATATTGTATCAGTATTTAACTGATTACTTATTGTACAAGACATCCGCACTACTAATCTGAGCTTAAGCAACTCCATACAGGGTATTGCTACAATAATCTACACTATATTAACTAAGCCTTATTTAATTGAACCGGTGTACCGCATAGATTTCTGTATAGATTATACTGTAATATAATTATCTGGGCTATCATACCCCAAAGGCCTATTTACACAGATTATTGCATATAATACAGTCTATACAAGACTACTTTATCCTAGGCTTTTAATCGTTTATGTTTTTCCCCCTTTTTTCCCCCTTCTCCAATTATTTTAGTCAAATAAATAAAAGTTAAGTTTTACACTCTGGAAGTAAACGCCGTATATGAGGTTAAGACAGTGAGTGCTAAAACCGCATTCTTTTGTGGAAGTGACTCTATCACCTCCACTTTTTGTATGTATGCTATTGCTGTGCGGTAGCACCCCTCCCCCTAATAGTACAGATTGATTTCACATTAATGAAACACTATTGACCACTATAGAAATACTGGGGAGTGTGTCTGAGTGTAGTGCCATTGCTTAAACTCGTTTCCATCAGATCTTTAGGAAGTCTGTGTTCTATAAATCATGTTTCATTGTTAAAGAATTTGAAACCCCACATTTTCTTTGATTTAGACTGTGTACAATTTGGAAAAAAAAACTTTACAATTTACTTTTATTCTTTTTTTTTTTTTTATAAATACATTTACTTTGTTTTCTTGGTATCCTTTGTTGAAAAGTAGGTAGCTAGGCTCAGGACTGTATGCACATTCCTGGAGCTCTAAATGGCTGCAGTTTTCCAAAATGCCTTTAGCAATGGTATACATTATGGAAACACCTCTGTCGTCTAATGCTATAAAGCAACTGCTGAAATATAGTCCCCCAGACTTGCACAAAACCTATCTAGGTAATCTATTTTTTTAATTAAAAAGAGTTTCTGAAGAGTAATTAAGTCTATGCTTATATGGGAAAGCTAGATGGCTTTCTGGTGTCATTGGCTGTCAAAAACACAATTTATACATAATTTATAATAACCTGAAAAAATAATTTCTTTAATGGTGGTGAGAGTCCACAATCCACTACTCATGGGAATTACTTTTCTCTACCTCTAGGAGGAGGCAAAGAGTCCCAAACCCCAATAGCTCTATAAAACCCCTCCCATCTCACACATACCTCAGTCTAGCGTATATATTGTATCTAGCAAAATGTTTTTAACGTGGTTTGTCTATGATTTTAATGGATTCCTCAATTGTTTCTTATTTCTCAATATTTTTATAAATCCATCCTTTTAAAATCTAATTCTAAATCATTCAAGTTCATTGTATTGATGTGGGTTACTGGGAATGCGTTTCTGGCACATATGGTGTTAACCTGTTCAAAAATATTTTTACTGATGTTTTCCATCTGTTCCGCTAATCTCTTCCGCTTCTTTTTTCTCCTCCCCTTTATCCGTCCCTAGCTGCGTCCTGCACTAGATTAATCTTTTTCTTCTTCTTCAGAGATCACAGAGATAGTTTTAATAATATAACAAACATGCAGCTTGCGTCTTTGGCCTTCATCTCTTTCCTGGACATTATCTCCTTTATGTCTTTGCTACCTCACACTATATCAGGTAGGTGGAGATTGTCATCCTTCTCTAAATGATAACAAAATTTGAGTTGTCACATGATGTCATACAATAGAAAATAAACAGTGTAGCATTCGACAGTTATAAATGCATGAAATAGTAAACAGCTAGACATAAGACAGGAAGAAATACACAAGATAAAGAGAGAGGGAGAGTATATTAAATATAACTCTTTTCATGCACTTAATACATGATGTTAATATGACCACAATAATCAATTTTAAAAAAATAACTTTTGCTTTTGTGTAAAAAATTGAGCTTGCCCCACACCCCATAGAGAGGCCAAAAACAATATCTAGAACCTAGGTATTCAAAATGCTACAAATCAAATAGTTGCTTTAGGCAATTTGAAGCATTTCGAAGACCAAGGTTACAGATTTATTTATTTTTTGGCCTCTCTAGGGAGAGTACAGATTTTACACAAAAGTGTTTAATGTCCCTTTAAATACTTTTGCTAATATATCTTAAACCAAATTATTTGTTAAAATAAATAATACAATGAGCCATAGAATCTCAACTGAAAAAAAGATATAAATGAGGAAACCAACCTCGTTTTAAAATCTAGTCAACATTAAGCTTTCATGATTCAGATATGGCATGCAACTTTCCAATTTACTTTTATTATCAAATTTTTTTTTTTCGTTTTTATTCTTTGTTGAAAACAAAACCTAAGTAGGTTCATATGCAAATTTCTAAGGCCTTGAAATTTGCCTCTAATCTCAGTGCATTTTGACAGTTTTGTCTGCCATAACATTGTGCTCACTCTTGTGCAGTTACATTGGAGTCAGCACTGCCACTGAGTGGCTAAAATGCAAGTCTCTCAAAAGAACTGAAATAAGGGGGCAGTCTGCAGAGGCTTAGATACAAGGTAATCATAGAGGCAAAAAGTAGGTTTGCACCGATACCATTTTTTTAAGACCGAGTACAAGTACCAATACTTTTTTTCAAATACTCACCGATACCAATTACTGATACTTCTTTTTTAATATCATGACAGTTTTCCAAGCACAATGCAGACTAATGAATTAAGATAGCTTCTTTATAATTATGAACTGTAACTCAAAAGACATTTTGAAATAATAAAACAGTTTTATTTGTTGTCACAAAGTTCACAGAACATGTTTATAAATAAAAAATATTACAATCATATATATTAATAATGACAACAATAAATAACAGCTGCAGAAGCTGTGGCTGGAAAGCTACAATTTAAAAGGGTGATTACTGGATGCTATTGGGTTGTATGGTGCCTATATAACATCAATCTGACATTTGTATTTAATACAAAGTAATATAATTTAATTCTGGAAAAAATATTGGGAAAGGAGTGTCCCAGTAATCCCCTTTGAGAAAAATGGGGCATTTGAATTCTGACTAGGACTGGTCTTCATATTTTTCCAGGGCTGCTTTTTATTCTCAGTCCTCAGAGTACAGTATGTTTTGAACATACTTGTTTAAGATGAGAACTAGCAGTATAACAGGCAATCTAGCTATTTGAATATTTTTTAAAAGTTAGTGGCAAGTTCTTTTTAAGGAACAGAATCATCTCTGCATGTTCAGCTATAAGTCTGTTTCTGCTATCAGTAAGGACGTTTTACGCTAAGCTGAACAGTCTTTCACTTTTCACACTACTGCATGGGGCAGAAATATATTTTTGGGCTATTTTAGCCAGAGCTGGAAATCTCAGTTTATTAACTGCCCAGTACTTCAGGGGTTTGCCTGAACGAGGTGTATAGTAGCGGCTTTTGGAGCACTACTCTGACGTACAATAATACAAATAACAGCAATTTGTATTGGCAGAACAGAAGTGAACAATTTTTAGTTAAGTCTTCACTCCAGCTTAAAATGAAATGGGAACATGCAGTTTGTAAAACGTCACAAGATGATGTATGGACAGGAAGTGGAGGTATCGGTTTAAGTATCGGTGCATTTGCACGAGTACAAGTACTCATGCAAATACTTGGTATCGGCACCGATACCGATACTAGTATCGGTATCGGTGCAACCCTAGTAAAAAGTATATTAATATAACCATGTTGGTTATGCAAAACTGGGGAATGGGTAATAAAGAGATTATCTCTTTTTAAACAATAAGAATTCTGAAAAAGATTGTCACTTTAATGTATAGTGAGAGTTCTTTTCTTAAAATAGGTAATGAAGAGAGCAGTGTGAAGACAGAGCACAAGGTTAGCAAGGATACACAGAGAAATCACTGTGAAGAAAGGGCAAGTACATAATGAATATTGTAAAGGAGCACGCTGATGAAAGCTTAGGCAGCTTGCAAGATAAAATGCACATACAGAATTAGCAGGGTACACACACCAGGCAAAGAGGTAGCTTTCAATTAAACAAATTAGTTTATTTGTATGTAATAAGTCATGATGTAATATGTAATCTCCTTTCCCCTCACTTCCTTTGTTTCCCACCAAGGAAAGAAATTCCGCTGGTGCACCCTATCTGAGGCTGAGCAGAGGAAATGTTCTCACCTGGCACGGACTCTACAGTCCATTCTTCTAGCAAATGACCCTTTTTCAAGAGTATCTTGTGTACGTGCTCATAACACTCAGGACTGCATGAGCAAGATAAGGGTGAGTGTTTATAGTGCATAACTTTCTGCCTAGCCATAATAAATAGTATATGTCTTTCACTTGATGTCTTCTTGTATGTGACAATAAGCCTTGTTTCCTCAGGGAAATAAAGCGGATGCAGTGTCCCTTGATGCAGGTGACGTTTATACGGCCATCAGACTATATGATCTGGCAGTCGTAGCAAAGGAAGAGCACTCAGAAGGTACCTACAGGATGGGAATCATCACCTTAAAATAGTCCAGTTAGAAAACAGCAATAACTAAAGTGATTATTAAAAAGTAAAATAGAAGAAGAAAAAAGATTGATATGCAACAAAATAGAAGGCAGTTTAGTTAATGTTCTTAAGTCCATAGTATCTGCACTACAGATAAGCAGCTACTATTTATAACAAGACACTCTTCAAAACAAAGTGCCATGCGTGATAAATTGATAAGTGACAATAAAAAAAATTTCCCTCTACAGGGACGTGTTTGTTTGGTTTGGCTGTTGCTCGGCGGGGCACCCTAAATATACAAAAACTAAGAGGATCCCGCTCCTGTCACAGTGGGGCCCGCTTGACATCTGGGTGGAACCTCCCACTGGGTTTCCTGCTGGCCAAGAACCTTCTCTACTGGGATGAGGAGCAGCCATTAAGCAGAGGTTTAGTTCAAATACACTCAGTATTGCTTTGACCAAGACTGGTCTTCTGATTATAATTACAGTCACATCAGATACCTGGATCTATGCAGTATAGGCTGACTACTTGATAGATGACTATTAGTAAAGAAGAAAGCCTTATAATAACTAAGAATTGAGTATTCTTTCTAGTATTTTGTTTTAGGCCATATTAACTAAAACTTTCTCATTTTTGTGAACTTGCTCTGTAGAATAATATAAGAAATGGTGAAACTGGCGACTTTTGATGAATCTAGGGGGTAGTCAGGTAGTGCATCATTTATATATTATATATGATTGATAAGTGACAACTATTGGCACAGAGCAAGATATTTCTAGGCTTCTATCTAAGGTTCATACATATCAAAACAGGTTAAATGGGTATTGTACACTAGATTTTTCTTTGCAAGAATGTTTTGTAGATGATTCATTTATATAGCCCATCTGGGGTTGTTTTTGTAAAAAATGTATAGTTTTGCTTTTTTTAAAAAACATTGTGCTGATTTCAAGACTCCTAACCAAGCCCCCAAAATTTAGATCTATACTGATGTATACAGACTTCAGATTTCTTCTGTTTGTATAATGGGTCTTTTCATATGCAGGGGAGGGGGGAGGTTCTGCTCTTAGTCTCTTTCAGTGGATGTTCCAGACTAACCTCATCAACAGTGCTAAACTGGGAGCTTCTAAGTGAGTTTTTAAATGGTTTTATATTGAATTTTTATATCAGTATCTGTGCATATTATTCTTTATAGTAGTGTCTATTACATTCATTTAAATGAACATGTGTGCATACTGTCCCTTTAATGCAGTATGACCTGACTGAAGAATGCAAATATACGTTTAGTCAATGCTTTGTGTCTATGTGCCTGATTCTCAAAAACTCTCCAGCTTGAGTAAAATCATTGTACAGACTTCACATGAGGCAAAACTTACTGAATTATCTAAAAAAAAAAGGTGGAACCTATAAATCACAAAGAGATGTGAGCTTCCTCCCATAGGAACTCATAAAGCTCTCTGGGATGAAGAGTCTCACAAGGTTCGGACACAATATAAATTCTCCGTTTAAAAGAAATCCCTTATAACTTGAATTTGCTTCTAGTTTAGTAAGTATTGCTTTTGTGTCAGCTAAATGAATGTATTGTACATTTTGAACAAACGCCACCTGCATACAACCGGTGAGATACATCAGTGAGACCTGCAGGTGCAAAACGCTTAGAGAATATCATATGGGTTTTGAGAGAACTTCAGAACTCACCAGACCAAGAAACTCCCTTAGCCGCCAACTATCTGAAAGTGTGAGGTTAATTTCACATAAAAAAATGCAAAGTGTAATGCAGTTTGTAGAAGATACTGTATAAAATATACAAAGTATGATCATAATGTGTTAAAGGGACATGAAAGACTACATTATTGTTTCATGATTCAACTACAGAATACGTTAAAACGTTTCCAATTTATTTCTATTATTCATTTTGCTTCATTCTCTTGTTATTATTTGTTAAAGAGATATCTGGATAGGTAGTGTCTGGAGCACTACATGACCATAAATAGTGCTGCCATCTAGTGCTCTTGCTAATGCTTAACATTGTTGCAAAACTGCTGCCATTTAGTGCTGCAGACACGTGCACACTCCTGAGCTTACCTTCCTGCTTTTCAACAAAAGATAACAAGAAAATGAAGAAAATGTGATAATATAAGTAAATTAGAAAGTTTTTTTTAAATGGTATGTGCTATCTGAATCATGAACGAAAAACTTTGGGTTTTATGTTCTTTTAAATTTACACAGAAAACATTCAAAGAACAATTCAAATTTGTGCAAATCATAATATTTAATACACTGCTATACTCTTAATATAGTCTTAATGTTTTTAAACACAAAGCAAAAAGTGTAAAGTTGAAATGTAATACACTTTAAAGGGCAAAATCTGAAGTAAAAAGTAAATTAAAATACAATGTGCAAATGCAACAAAACTCTCATTTCATGTACAGATATATTGTAATAAGCGTCACTCTCACATCCAGAAATGGAGCATCCCATAGAAAGATTTTTTTTCCTTTCACTGCTAACGGGTAATTTTATATCATTTCACCTGAGCAGAGAGCTTTAGAGAATCAGGCCCAATTTAGTTTAGTTTGATGTACTGTATGAATATTACATTTGAATGTTGATTCCTATAGACTTGTACTGAAATCTGCTAGAATCAACATTTGAATACTAGTATATTAAAGGGACAGTAAAGTCATAATTAGACATTCATGATTTAGACAGAGCATACCATTTTAAACAATTTATCAAATTACTGATATTATTTAATTTGCTTCCTTCTCTTGATATCCTATGCTGAAAGGTTTATCTAGGCAAGCTCAGGAGCAGCAAAGAACCTAGATTCTAGCTGCTGATTTGTAGCTGCATATATATACTGTTTGTCATTGGCTCACCCATGTGTTTAGTTAGAAACTAATAATGCATTGCTGATTCTTCAACAAATTATACCAAAAGAATGAAGCAAATTTGATAATAGAAGTAAATTGTATGTTCTACTTAAATCATGAAATAAATGTTTTGGGTTTTATGTAATGGAAGAGAAAGTAAACATTTTATAAACAAATGTGCATCATGCGAACAAAGGAATATTCTTTAAAGCTTTAAGAGATATACTCACAAATAAAATGGCAGACTAGACCATTAGGGTAGGGCTGGCAAAACCTTTTTGAAAGTGTGTCTTAAAAGTGTCCATGGTATGTCTATTTCAATATTAAAGGGACGTTACATATACATTAATGTTAATATTTGTTTTAAATCCATATGTATCAACAATTAAAGATGAATTGATAATATATAGTATGGATTGATAAGAAAAATATATTTATTACAAGAATTGCTGCAAACTGACCTAGCAGTACAGTGGTAGCCTAATGGTGTAGCTCCAGCAAATTTGTTATAAGTGCCACCTTGGCAACTCATGCCATAGCTTTGTCACCCCTACACTTGGTTATAGTGCAGTAATACACACCATGTAGGCTACAATCTCTGGTCTTTTACCAACTCTTTAGCCAATAAGAAATACAAACATTCTTACTGCTTTATTCATTACAATAATAATGTATCTCTTTTTTCAGTGGTCAGTGCCTATTTCAATGCAAGTTGTATCCCTGGAATTGGAATATCTTCCCCCAACCTATGTGAGCTGTGCCAGGGAACCAAATCCTATGTACGAGACAAGAATTACTTTTGTGAAACCAGTAGCAATGAGCCATTCTATGACTCTGATGGAGCCCTCAGGTAAAGGGGGAGGGGGCTCACCCATAGAATGTCACTTAATTAATGTATATTTTATTAAACAGATCTAAATATATCATCAAACTTTTATTATAACAAACATTCAGCAAGATTACAAATTGTGCAGTACGGCTATACGGCTAAAAAATTGTCCATTGCGTGTGGAATATGCAGGTCTCCTGTACTACAAGTTGCAGCGGTACAGCTATACCGCTAGCATTTTAGCCTCTACGCAACTCTCCATTCCGCACTCAAAAAATTACTTTTGATTGTGGGATTTTCATTGCGCCGTATTACAGGTTGTGCGGTCTGGCTATAACGCTAGTGTTATAGCTTATACCGCCGGGATCCATTCTGCTATCTAAGACCAGTAGTTATGGATTTTGCAAAACAAAAACGTTTCACAAAACTCATAACTAAAATGTTACAAAGTACACTAACACCCATACACTACCTATTACCCCTAAACCCCCATCCCCCCACATTGCAAATACTATAATAACCCTATTAACCCCTAATACGCCAATACTATAATAACCCTATTAACCCCTAATACGCCGCTCCCCACATCGCCAATACTAAATAAACCTATTAACCCTTAAACCGCCAGCCCCCCACATAGCTACTACTAAAATAAACCTATTAACCCCTAAACCGTCAGCCCCCCACATCGCTACTACTAAAATAAACCTATTAACCCCTAAACCGTCAGCCCCCCACATCACTACTACTGAAATAAAACTATTAACTCCTAAACCGCCGCCCCCCCACATCACTACTACTAAAATAAAACTATTAACTCCTAAACTGTCAGCCACCCACATCGCAACACACTAAATTAAACTATTAACCCCTAAACCTAACTATCCCCTATATTTTTAATTAAATTTACAATATAACATTTTTAAAATAAATAAAAAACTTACCTGTGAAATAAAAAAAAGATTAAACTATAAATAAACCTAACATAACTATTTAAAAAAAATAAAATAAAATACAAAAAACTAAATTACAAAATTAAAAAAAACAAACACTACGAAAAAATTAAAAAAAATCTAACATTACCAAAAAAAACCTAAAATTATGAAAAATAAAAAAAACACTAAGATTACAAAAAATAATAAACAAAATTATCCAAAATAATAAAAATTAAACCTAATCTAATAGCCCTATAAAAACAAAAAAGCCACTCCAAAATAAAAACACCCCCTTAACAACAATAAACTACCAATAGCCCTTAAAAGGGCCTTTTGTAGAGCATTCCCCTAAGTTAAGCAGCTCTTTTACCTACAAATATTACAAATTCCCCCCTAAAAGTTAACCCCCCACCCAACCAACCCCCAAAATAAAAAACCTAAGTCTAAAAAAAAAACCTAAGCTACCCTTTACCCCTGAAGGGGCATTTGTATGGGCATTGCCCTTCAAAGGAAAAGAACAGCACCATCCAAAGATAAGTTAAAAGTGTATCTTTATTGGGACATCTCCAAACACAGCACAAAACACGTCGTTTCGGTCAGATGACCTTAATCATGTGATTCAAGAATCACATGATTAAGGTCATCTGACCGAAACGTCGTGTTTTGTGCTGTGTTTGGAGATGTCCCAATAAAGATACACTTTTAACTTATCTTTGGATGGTGCTGTTCTTTTTGTGGATTGGACATTATTGGAGGTCATTGGCAGGACCTGGGTACGTGCACCTCCCTGCAGATTGATGCTGTTTTCATTCTTCCATATAATTGCCCTTCAAAGGGCAATCAGCTCTTTTGCGCCCATAAAAATAAAAAATTCCCGAAAATAGGTACTCACTGTTCCTGAAGTCTGGCGGTGAAGGATTTCATCCATGCGGCGACATCTTCATCCATTGCGGGACCATCTTCTATCTTCTTCCCAGAGGTGTGGAGCGGTCTACCCCGATGCGTGGATCCGGAGCGGCGATCCTCAGCGGTGGCGATCCTCAGCGGTGTGGAGGCTCTTCTTCATGCAATTGTCGCCGCACACTGAAACTTGAATGCAAGGTACCGTTGCATTCCTATTGACTGAAAAATCAGCCAATAGGATGAGAGCTGCTTATATCCTATTGGCTGTTCAAATCAATGCCCTACAATAGGCCCTTTTAAGGGCTATTGATAGTTTATTGTTAGGTTAGGGGGTGTTTTTATTTTGGGGTAGCTTTTTTTGTAATCTTAGTGTTTTTTATTTTTCGTAATTTTAGTGGGGGGTTTTTTGGTAATGTTAGTTTTTTTTTTAAATTTTGTAATTTTGTTTTTTTATTTTATTTTCTTAAAATAGTTATGTTAGGTTTATTTATAATTTAATTAATTTTTATTTATTTCACAGGTAAGTTTTTATTTATTTTATTTTGTAAATTTAATTTAAAGTATAGGGGATAGTTAGGTTTAGGGGTTAATAGTTTAATTTAGTGTGTTCCGATGTGGGGGACCAGCGGTTTAGGGGTTAATAGCTTTATTATAATAGTATCGATGTGGGGGGCTGGCGGTTTAGGGGTTAATAGTTTAATTTAGTGTGTTTTGCGATGTGGGGGGCCGGCGGTTTAGGGGTTAATAGCTTTATTATAATAGTATCGATGTGGGGGGCTGGCGGTTTAGGGGTTAATAGTTTAATTTAGTGTGTTTTGCGATGTGGGGGGCTGGCGGTTTAGGGGTTAGCAGCTTTATTATAATAATAGCGATGTGGGGAGGGGGTTTAGGGGTTCATAGTTTTATTTAGTGTCGGCAATGCCAGGGGTCGGCGGATTAGGGGTATTTAGAATAGGGGTTAATGTTAGGGTCTTAGGTTATTACATAACCTTCTTTTCCCCATAGACATCAATGGGGAATGCATTATAGCGATCGCCATTCCACGATCGCAGGTGTTAGTTTTTTTTTAACACTTTCTTTAATTCTTAGAACTGAAACATTTTTATACTTCAAACTTCTCAAGTCTAACCCTGCTACATATATTTGCCTTATTGGCTTTAGCTGATAAGGATTTTAAAACAATCTTCATAATAACAATATGACTACCGCTAGCCTTGCTGTCTGCAGACTTAAAGGGACACTGAACCCAAATTTTTTCTTTCGTGATTCAGATAGAGCATGCAATTTTAAGCAACTTTCTAATTAACTCCTATTATCAGATTTTCTTAATTCTCTTTGTATCTTTATTTGAAAAGCAAGAATGTAAGTTTAGATGCCGGCCCATTTTTGGTGAACAACCTGGGTTGTCCTTGCTGATTGGACAGCACCAATAAACAAGTGCTGTTCATTGTTATGAACCAAAAATTTGCTGGCTCCTTAGCTTAGAACCCTTTTTTTTTTTCTTCAAATAAAGATAGCAAGAGAACGAAGAAAATTTGATAATAGAAGTACATTAGAAAGTTGCTTAAAATTACATGCTCTATCTGAATCATGAAAGAAAAAAATTGGGTTCAGTATCCCTTTAAGCTCTATCTTTGATGATGTAATGGGTGGAGTTTCTAGAGTAAGAGAGGCTGTCTGAGGAAAAGTAATTCTATTTGCATAATGTTTTAATGTAGAGTTTTGTTGATCTCATTGATGATCTAGGTATTACCATTTCTATCTTAGCTGATTAGAGTCCACAGGCTTCATAACATGTGGGATACAACAGCCTATCATGAGGAGGTCAAAAACTCTCACAAATCTCTAGTCCCTCCCACTTCCACTTGGGACCCAGTACCCCTAGGCAACTTCACTCCAAGAAAATTTAAGAAGACTCTGAGTGAAACAGGGGTAAGGATTACTTTTGTTATGTGCTTTCTATTACCCTAGTGGGTAATCTAACAGCAATAACAGCCCTCAGGCCTCGTGTGGACCCCGTTTTTTAGTCTCCACCTGAGGGGTTACAGGCATATATGCAGTATCCTCGGCAGTATATTTACATGCACTATATGGGCTCGCTACTGGATCAGCAACCTGTGAGGGAGAAAGGCCTCAACATGCTGGTAAGACACAGTGCTTCAGTCTAGGTAAATGACTCAGGCAATAAACAGCCGCCCAGGAGCTATCCAAGAATACTCTCTTACAGGTACTACATAGCTGGGGGTCATAGCCATACACATGAGGAGCTTTACTTATGTGTTTAACATAGGAATTTGGGGAACTGAGGCATAAGATATTTCTTATCTAGCATCCATAGGACTCCTTAGCAGCTCAATTTTTTACCTCAAAAAACATATTTTTGCATTTTTCTAAAAAATGGGTACTGTCTCTACAGTTAGATCTCTCACAGCCCAGTTGGGCAGAATGACACAGATGCCTTAGGAGATTCCCCCCACCCCATACACACACACAAAATTCCACAGGCTTTTTGGCCTACATATTTTTATGAAAATAAGCTCTGACCCATATCCTTTACAACATTTTCCCCTCTCTGCTTCAGCTGTTGTGAATTTAATCGGGTGGATTCTAAGAGGCCTATCTATAAAGCCGTCAACTGTGCTGCATTCGCCGGCACCAATACGCTTGCCTAACATCGCGGCCGCGGACCTGAATACGATCTCCATATTTATCAAAAAAGCACCAAGTACTGGGCGATGAGCAGCGGACTGTTGTTAACTAACAGTCATCAATCTCGCTGCTATTCAGCTTTTTACCAACTTTATTTATATCCTGTCACTAAACACCGCCACTATACTAAAATGTTTAACCCCTATACCGCTGCTCCCGGACCCCGCCCCAACTAAATAAATGTATTAACCCCTATCCCACCGCTCCCGGACCCCGCCACAACTAAATAAACGTATAAACCCCTAAACCCCTGGCCTCCCACATCACTACCACTTACTAAACCTATTAACCCCTAAACCGCCAGCCCCCCACATTGCCATAAACTAAATTAAGCTATTAACCCCTAAATCTAACAACCCGCTAACTTTACATTAAAATTACCCCATCCCTATCTCATAATAAATGTAAACTTACCTTTAGAATTAAATTAAACTATTAATTAACCTACCCTAACTATTATACTAAAATTATATCAAACTATATTAAAATATTAATTAACCTACCCTAACTATTATACTAAAAGTACATTAAACTATATTAAAATATTAATTAACCTACCCTAACTATTATACTTAAAATTACATTAAACTACCAATTAAATTAACTATATTACATATTTAAAAACCTAACCCTACTCAAATTATTGAAATCTACAATTAAAAATTACTAAGTTACAAAAAATAAAAAACACTAAGTTACAAAAAATAAAAAAACACTAAGTTACAAAAAATAAGAAACACTAAGTTACAAAAAAACAACAACACATTATCAAAAATAAAAAACAATTACAGGTAGCCCTCAGTTTACACCGGGGTTAGGTTCCAAAAGGAATGGTTGTAAATCGAAACCGTTGTAAATTGATACCCAGTTTATAATGTAAGTCAATGGGAAGTGAAGGAGTTAGGTTCCAGGCCCCTCTCAATGTAACTGAGAGCATATATGATAAACCTAGGTATGGGCATTTAATATTGGGTCTGCGCCTATTCTATGCATTTCAGTCTGCAGTTATTAATAGGCAGTTAGGCACCCTCACCTCAAGCAGCTGGACAGAAAGATAATAGGGAAGTGGCTGCTAGATCTTGTTGCTCGATAGGTTTGGTCTGCTCTGTGTACACAGATCAATTTCAGTCTGCTAAGCTTGCATTACGTTGCTGCAACACAAGTGGACAGCTCCACCTACTGGCTATTTTAATTAGTGCACTACTTTCCAAAGCTTCTCAACTGAAAAAAAGGTTGTTATTCTGAGACGGCGCAAATTGAACCGGCGTAAACTGAGGGCCACCTGTACTCCTAATCTAATAGCCCTATCAAAATAAAAGTAGTTAGTAATTTTTAATTGTAGATTTAAATAATTTGAGTAGGGTTAGGTTTTTAAATATGTAATATAGTTCATTTAATTAGCAGTATAATGTAATTTTAGTATAATAGTTAGGGTAGGTTAATTAATATTTTAATATAGTTTAATATAATTTGAGTATAATAGTTAGGGTAGGTTAATTTATAGTTTAATATAGTTTATTTTAATTCTAAAGGTAAGTTTTAATTTATTATAAGATAGGGATGTTGTAATTTTAATGTAAAGTTAGCGGGTTGTTAGGTTTAGGGGTTAATAGCTTAATTTAGTTTATGGCGATGTGGGGGGCTGTTGGATTAGGGGTTAATAGGTTTAGTTAAAGGTAGTGATGTGGGAGGCCAGGGGTTAATAATTTTATTACAGTTGCGGCAGGGTACGGGAGCGGCGGGATAGGGGTTAATAGGTTTAGTTAGTGGTGGTGATGTGGGAGGCTAGATGTTTAGGGGTTAATAAGTTTAGGTTGTGGCGGGGTCCGGGAGCGACGGGATAGGGGTTAATAACTTTTATTTAGGTGGCGGCAATGTTGGGGCGGCAGATTAAGGGTGTTTAGACTTGGGGCTTCTGTTAGGGTGTTAGGTGTAAATGTAATTTGTTTTTTACCATAGAAATCAATGGGATATCTGGCAGCATCGAACATAAGCTTTCGCTGCTTTCAGACTCCCATTGATTCCTATGGCATCCGCGGCCTCCAGGGTGGTGGATTGAAAACCAGGTACGCTGGGCCGCAATAGTGGCAAGCGTACCTGTTAGAAATTTGATAAATGGCAAAAGGTGTCAGATAGTGGCGAATTTGTATTCGGAATATCTGTAATGACGTAAGCATTGTTCTGTGTCGGATTGAGACCGGCGGATCGTATGTTACGTCACAAATTTCAACTTTTGACGGTCTTTAGGCTTTGATAAATAGGTCGGATCAAACTCGCAACATTTACGCTGCAGAATTCTGGCGTATTTGCGGTTGATGGCTTGATAAATAGACCTCTAAAGCTTAAAGTGTTTATTGAACCCCTTCTATGCCCTGGAGGTGTGAGTGTAACTCTTACTGCTGCTAAAGGGGTTGGGTGTTTAGAAACTTTTTCTGTGCTATTTAATTTTCATTCTCTTAGCTCTTTTATGTTCTGATGTGTGTTGTGGGCTAGTACTGGTGTGAAGAATTTTATTCCCAATTTTTATACAGCAATTTGCTTTTTAATTGTGTATCCCCCATCTGTCCATATTTTTTTGTGTTTTGTAGTAAATGTAACCCCCTTTTAACCCACTGAGGGGCACTTTTCATGTCTGCCATATTAGTTTTTAGAGGCTACCCAGTGTTTACCCTGTAATTATACTCTGATTGTATACAGCTGCAGCTGAATAAATAAGATTTGGCTCAAATCTGGTGATCTCACTACTTACTGTTACTGACATGTAGATATGCTTTGATTACTACACAATTAATTTATATATTAGATAATTCACTCAAAACAATGGTATGCTCTTATGTTCTTGTATTGACAGCAGTCCTCTCAGACTTTCTGAGCTACTGTTCATTTTTATTAAGAGCTTTGTTTAGTTCTCAGTTAAACCTATAGGGTGTGTATAAAAATAATTTCTCTGGGCAGTATATTTGGGATTCCACTATACAATAGTTATGTAACCCTAACTATATGTATACTGTATATACATTTTCAGCACCTGAATGGTATTGTACTTTAACATAGTCAATATTCTAATTCAGATGAGTGTAATGGGGCATGTATATATGTACCAAATCTGCAAATATAATCATTATGTAGTCATGTTTTGTATTGCATTATATAGCGTTGTATTACCGGTACACATGTTTCCACCACAGCGTATGGACTGTGGTGCTTTCCTACTTTATTTTCCTGTTTCACAAAAGAGATACTGTTTTGATAGATCAGGATACTTTTATACACATTTTCTAATCCTTGCACTTTTCATGTAAGTTTTGTGGTTCGGTTACTACTGACCTCACTAATATCATGTACTTTGGCTAATCTCATTATTTTGAGTCTGTTTTTTTGACAGACCATGCAAATTCCTTTTATCACTTTTATCTCAGATACTAAATTGTATGTTCAGCTACATGCAGACATAGATCTATAAAATATTTTAGTACTTGCATCAACACGCATTGCTAGTCTCAATACACACTATCTCTGTCAAGCTTAGTGTTTCACAAATCTAGAGTTTTATTAGACCTGTGTGGATGCTGTTTTCCTCTTCACAGTTATCTTTTATATATGTGTTTAACATATTTTTTTATTATTATTTTTTTTTTAAATTAATCTTTTATTGAGGTTTTGCACAAGAAAAAAAAACATACAATAAATGACTTGGCATAAATTACAACATTTTCATTGAACATATTACAATGATATAAACAAGAAGTAAAACGATTGCCAAAATATAAGCATCCAAAACCTCCATTTTATAGTTATGGTTGCTTTCATGAGTGACTAATGAGCTGGCCGCTTATGGACCCTATGATACTGGTAACATTGGTGAGATATGTTAGTCAAATCGAAGGCCCTATTCGGTCTTATGACACTTAGTAAGTAGAAAAGTATAATGTTAATACAAATAATAAAATATGAATGTATATTAGCGTCTCGGAAAAAGTTTCAGTGGGTAAACACCGCTTGAGACAATGTATAATAAGTGAAAGATAATGTAATATATAAATGTTTAGGATATAAGTATAAAAGAAATATATGGGGGGGGGGCGGAGTGAGAGTGGTATTATAGTACTATTAGGGCTAAGCAAATTGATCTGAGAGATCCATATATGTGTCCGTTAAACGAGAAAATAGCAAAGAATGTAAGATATTTAAAGGAGCTTGCTGAGGTGGATATATTCATATGTGGAAGTCCCAATTACTATTATAATCAGAAGGTAGCTTTTAAGTGACATTGAGGTTAAGTATGTAAATAATGAGGTTAAATGTGTAGGTGTTATCTAAGGGTGGATATTTGGTAAACCAACATAATACAAATATAGCGCAACTGAGCAGGAATTATTCTGTATCTAGCCTCGTATATATAATCTACAAAACTGAGCTTTAAGGTATGTATGTTTGAAAGAAATGTAAGGTTGCCACATGAGTATGGGCCCTATACCCTGCGGCAATAAGCCTAAACGTCTACCAATCAGTCCTGTATATTATGCGGTTAACACTTTATTGAATCTATTACCCAATGGGTCCAGGACAATCTAAAATTCCTTCATGGTTTTACATAATTTTTCAACTATAGCACTTCATCACCCCCAACGCATATATTAACACATTAACATTTAACCTTTAGTGTGTAGGAATGTCTGTCTTAAGAACTGTCATAGTGGCAGTCAAAGTATGATGTATAGGGAAGGCACAAGATAAGAGCTTAGAAGGCCAATTTACTGTTAATGTAGCGACATTGTGCTGTCTTGGCCGCAGACAGCCTGTTATCCATCCAGAGTCACTCCAATCCAACCCGAAATGATAAGTCGCAATGAGACAGGGATCTAATGGGTATCATGTAAATATATGCTGCAATATTATGCCTTGGTATAAGCAACTGGAATATATATAGGTACATAGTGTTACAATAATAAACTCACAAGCGTCCAAGTACTATATGAAACAACTCTGCTATAATAGCAGCAGACTATAAAGCTAGGTCAAGGAAACTGCAATACTGAAACTGAGCTGGGTGATATATATGTCTATGAATTAACCCTAAAAGGTCAGTACATTGGATTAAACATGTATGAAGGGTGTCCAGAAATTATTAGCAAATTATTAACAATTATCTCCAACAACTTAACGTTTCTGAAGCGATGTATAGGTTAGACAAATATAACAAATAACTTTTAAAGCCATGTATTAAGCAAGTAGTGTATATCTTTATCTAGTAGGAAAAACAATATAGTGATTAACTGCACTTTTTCAGACTCAATAAGGAGTTTATAGAAAAAACAGATCTATTTATCAACTCATACGAGTATCATGGCAATTTTCAAATTTTAATGTATCATTTAGCTTAGATAAAGGGGGTGCTAGATAGAATGCAGGCAGTCAAGAGAGCAGAGCACACTGCAGTGAAAAGTCATAGAGATTCTCAGCCTACTCCAGATCTCTGTATGGAGTAATGAGCGATTGAATAATCCAGGGTTACATATTTAATAGTCCAGAGGGTTTTCAGCCATCTGTAGCTTATATTAGGTGTGTAGACTTTTCTGTCATTAGAATAATTGTAATAGTGTCCGTTGAGTATCTGGACATGTAGGGGCTTTACAGTATAGATAGATAGTTCCAATGTCTCTGCGCAATAGTGCTCATTACCAGTTTCCCATTGCAGGGCTCCTTTATGTGTTCCCAGAACACCCGGGTATAGGGATTCTCTCCGTAAATTGTCAGGTATTTCTACTTGAGAGCAGACACTAGATCCAGGGGTTGGATCGCCTAGAGAGTTGGGTAGACCATCTGTGTTATCTAGGGTGGCGCTTTTCAGGAGAGGAAGGTCTGTAGCCTCAAATGCCTCCCTAGTCTGCGGGTGATGTGATGAAAGTGCTGTCAGCTTGTTGAGTATATCCTTCAAGCTTTTCTTTAGCTCCATGTAATGCTCATGAATGAGTTGCGTTGTGTCAGTCTCCCATCTGTTTAAGTACTCTATTGTACTATCTGTGCTTTTTTTATTATAATGTACTGATCATAGGCAAAGTTAGTATCATACAGTTATGGTTACAGCGTGACAGTTAATGCTTGTGTTAGCTGTATGTGTGCAGCTGTTCTCAATTCACAAGCCCCTAGCCGTGGTGAATAGCGGGTGAGTGGATGGTGTAACTCCTGTGGAAGCCGGCCTCTTTTATAGTCGTGCTCTATGCCACAATTGCAGACCCTTCTGTCACGTGCCAAGCTTCTGTGATAGTGCGAGGTGGTAGTTTTGGGGGGCCTTCAGTGAAGTATGTGTTTTGCGAAGGAGGCGTTGGCTTACCCCTTATGTCTGTGGACCTCTCTTGTCCCCAAGCTCTTTACCTCGGTCTTATTGGAGCTTGAGCGTGTTTCCTTAAGATTTGTGCTTGATTGCTATGGTATTGCAAGGCGGTATTGCTGAGGAAACTCCTGTGTAGTATTGGGAAAGGCTGCAGTGTTGCAGTGTTTCTCCGCACCGCTTAGACACTAGATTTTGAGCTGGAACTGTTTTGCACTTTAGCCTCAGGCCACCTACAGCAGGTCCATCCTGGATGTAAGGCGTCAGGAATGCATTAATGGTTTTAAATCAGGTTAGACTGCGATCCGTTAGAGTAGCTCCCATCTTGGTCGGCTGCTGGCTCTGCCCCCCGCGTATAACATATATATTACTATACAGAGTTCTTCTGATGCGTTTTTTCCCCAGCCCTCCTGTGCTTCAAGGACAAAGCAGAGGTTGCACACCAAGAATCACAGACTTACTTTTGAATCCCAAAGACGTCCACAGCACTCAGAATTCTTTTTAGCACTTTATTAAGACAGTAAAATAAGCATAGTTTCAGGGTACATCCCCTAAGTCATGCTTTAGTTTCAATACACTCTGGCACAGTTTTAAGCCTTAATTTTCATGCCAGACGACTTCTGGTTACACATTGACTCCATCTAGAGGGCATTTTCTTATTCACATTTCTTAACAGTATAAAAAACATTATGATACTTATTTGGCATTTGAATTCACACACATATATATATATATACTATGTATCACTTGTGACGTGCATTCGTAGGAGGCAGGTGAGGCAGCGCCTCCCCTGGCCAATGTGTGTAATACACTCTTTTTATTAATAATAAAAAAAAAATTATCTGGGGTAGGCTGACTTGCCGGGCGGGAAATATGCGAGAGAGGCGCAGAACTGAGGTGCAGAGCATCACGTGTGACAGTCTCAGACTGGTGGCAGTGCGTGCTGTGCATGCTGTCTGCTGAGCTCTCGTCTGGTGTGCTGGCCTGGCCTGTGAGTGAGTGATCCTGTCATCATCCTGATCATCATCTTGGGACTGGAGGAGGCGTCAGGCGAGGTAGCTAAGGCTACTGCAAGCTAGCAGCTTAGTGACCGGTCAGCAGGTCACAGGTGACGACTCGAGTCAGTCTTGATTGTCGCTGGAAGCATGGCTGGCTGGCTGGGACCCGCATCGACACTGACAGTGAGTGACACAGTACTGCTTAGCTTCATATCAGGTAGGTAACGGACGGACTACTGGGTCAGACTTCAGAGACAGTGTGTGTAATGTATAGGTGCCGGTGGACTCGACTGGTGACACTATGGGCGCATTGGGCGGTAATTTACAGGGGGAAAAAATGAAAAATGTTTGAAAAAAATCTTAAAATACGAAAAACAAAACTTGTGTCGAACTCAAATATTATGAGGTTAAATCTTTGCTACAGCAGCAGCTCGTAGGAGATATGGCGCTTAAAAGGTTATTAAGATAATTTCTTTCTATGGAAACTGTCTTTCAATGTTTTTTCAATCCTACAAGGAATGGATCAGAAAGTGAATAAAATTGGAAAATATTTAGTTTATGATAAACTACATATTTTCCAGACTTTCCTTCTGAGTTGCCTTCTGTTGAAAATGATTAAGTTGCTTGTGTCCAGCAAAGCACGTATAACTGACTCTGGACAGTGGACACATGCATCTTAATAATTTTCAACAGAAGGCAATACAAGGTTATAGATCATCATATCTATTGCTTTGTTCCACTGCCAGGATACTAGTTTCATTAAAGTTTCACTCTAATTTTAGAGAAAGTCCTCTGAGCTGCAAAGAGGAATTTTGTTATTTATCAGATTCAAGATATAGTTTTTTTTAATGTATTTTAATCTCTGAGTTTGTAAACATTACAAGGTAATTAAATAGGGTTTCAGCTCAATATTTATGGTGTGTGCACATTTTTCTTTCATGAACCAGAATTTCAGATAGAGAATATGATTTTATACAGCTTTCCATTTGACTTTTATTATTTAATTTGCTTCATTCTTCAGATATCCTTTGTTGAAGAAATATCAATGCACAAAAAAGAGCCAATCACTGTCACACAAGGTATCTATGTGCAGCCACCAATTAGCATCGAATTAGTGTATTTAAATATGCTTTTAAACAAAGGATATAAAAAAGAATTAAGCAAATTATATAACACATTATTCAGCAAAAATTGGTTCAGCTATAATTAAAACCTGCCCTGTTGGGGGTACTTGCGTCCCGCGGTATATGTGTTTCTCCGGCGTATCATATCTAGTGCCTCACCTGCCTCTGAACTCACCGCACATCACTGCTTCATTATAGTGTTCTCTTTGCTTATAAGGTGTTATATACATAAAATATAGAATAGAGCTAATGCAGTAAGATAAAGAAATTGTATCAAAAGTGTTATTGCGAATGGAATAAAATAGATTTTACATATTAGCAAATTTTATGTGATACAAAAAAAGAAGGCAGGTTGTTAGAAAAAATAGGTTAAGTCATAGGGGCCCATTTATCAAGCTCCGTATGGAGCTTGAAGGGCCGTGTTTCTGGCGAGCCTTCAGACTCACCAGAAACACTAGTTATGAACCTGCGGTCTAAAGACTGCTGCTCCATAACCTGTCCGTCTGCTCTGAGGTGGCGGACAGACATCGCGGGAAATCAACTCGATCGAATACAATCGAATTGATTGACATCCCCTGCTAGCGGCTGATTGGCCACGAATCTGCAGAGGGCAGCGTTGCACCAGCAGTTCCCAATAGCTGCTGGTGCAATGCTGAATGTGGAGAGCGTATTGCTCTCCGTATTCAGCAATGTCTGTCGGACATGATCCGTTGATCGGATCATGTCGGAAAGACATTTGTTAAATAGGCCCCATAATATTTATTGAGACCCCTAGGGTTAATGTTTCTAAATTATGTATCCACCACATTTCCTTCTGTTTTAGAAGTTTTTCTCTGTCCATGCCATTTCTAGGAGGTTTTATGTAGTCAAAGACCTACGATCTCAATTGGCTTATTCCATGGCCTTTATCTATGAAATGCTTGGACTCTAGGTTTTTGCATCTAATGTTAGAGCGATGTTGGCTTATTCTATTCCTCACTTTACGTGTTCCATTCCTGTATGTATAGACTTATTTTTAGGTGCACGTGTGCTATTCTCTTTATTTCACTTAGAATTCATGAGTATACCTAGAAAATGTGGAAGGTAAGCCCTAATGCTCAGGCAGCTTTTACAGTGTATTACCAGGTTCCTATTTTCCTTATGAATATCTCAAAAGTACTTTGTTTCCTTGCGCTATAACATTTATGCATGTAAAATCATTTACCAGAAATCGTTTAAAATTTTGGAACATTATGTTGTTAAAGGGCCTTGCTAATATGGCTGTTGTCCCAGAAGGAAGCCTCTTCCTTTTTGCTTTCCTTTCTTTGTTTTCAGTGCTCACACCAGCACTCGCGTGGGCCGGGGTGCCATCTGGTGGTCTCGAGGGATGCAAGCAGTTTTATTCCCACTGGAGGTGAGGTTAGCACTCAACATTCTGGAACTCCAAGCATGTCTTAGAGCTCTTTAGACCATGGTCCCTTCTCAACCAAGACCCATCTTCCTTTCTGATCAGCAATCATTTCAGCGGTTGCTTAAAACAACTGTCAAGGGGGGGACTCAAATTTTTCCCTTGTCATGCAAGAAATGGCTCTCATCCATTTATGAATAGAGAAGGAAAGGTGTTCATGGAAAGCATATTTAAGGAGTGAACAATTGGGAAGCAGACTGCTTTAATCTGTTAAGTCAGGAGAATGGGTTCTTCATCAAGACATATTTGAACAGTTTATTCTAAACTGGGTTAATCTATATATAGATCTAATGGTGTACAAGCTGAATCACAGCTTCAAGCATATTGTGCAAGGTATAAAGATTTCAGTGATCTATGATAGATGCCTTAGTTTGTCCCTGAATATTTCAATATTCAAAATTTGTTCTTCTTTCAAGAGTCATTGCAAGAATCAAACAGGATTCAGCTTCAGTAATTCTCATAGCTCTTGCGTAGGCCTGCAGAACTTGGTATGCGGACCTAATTCAGATGTCTTCTCTTCCTACATGGACCCTAGTCCTAAAGAAGGATCTTCTTTCTCAAGGATCTCTGTTTACTGCGGATCTCAATTTGCTGAATTTGATGGTGTGAAGATTAAATGCTTAGACCTCAAGATCAGGGTTTTCTCTGACTCGGATATCTATATATATATCTTACTGCAAGTAAACAAGATAGGCAAATAATTTATGCTAAAATCTGGAAAGTTTACTTTCTTTGATGTTCTTCTTGAGTTTTTTTTTCTTGGAAATCCTTTAAAATTCCCAGAATAATTCAGTTCCTTCAGGATGGACAAGATTTGGGAGTATCAGCTAGTTGTCTAAAGGGTCAGATATTTGTTTTAAATGTTTGATGTCACAAAAAAGTTGGCTACGTTGCCAGATGTTCAAACTTTTGTTCAAGCCCTAGTGAGAATTCTTCATGCAGTTAGACCAATTTCTCCTCCTTGGAACTTGAATTTAGTTCTCTCTGTTCTGCAAAGTTCTGCTTTTGAGCCTATGCTTATTTTAGACCTTAAATGGTTTTCCTGGAAAGTTCTTTTTCTTCTAGCTATTTCTTCAGCTAGAAGAGTTTCTGAATTATCAGCTTTATCTTGTGATCCTCCATTCTGACTGGATTAAACTCACTAATGATGCTCATTCAACAGCACATTTTTTTGTGCAATGTTACTAGGTGTCGTCACAAATAAATAGTAGGAAACATTTATTTTCTTATAATTACAAAAACCAAACTATGCACAATATATCATGTATTTATTTGAAGGGCATGCATAATCCCTACATAGTGTCTCCTTAAAGGGACAGTCAGGTCAAGCGGGGCACCCACCATGGGCTCCACATGGGCGGGGTGAGGGTATGAGACGGTGCATTGTACATAATGTATTTAGATTATGAAGAAGTATTTATGGTATCAGGAAGTGTAACATTTAGTGTTATTCTTTATAAAGGGCACCCTGAATGTTGGACAGGGGTGGGCCATACAGGGGACCAGGGCATACAGGGGGAGCGGAATAAGGGGCTGGACTGTGGGGCCTCACTGTTTCACTTGCCCAGGGCCCCTAGGGAAAGAAATCATATATATTGGGTTGCCACCCAGAGGGGTTAAAAATGCGAGTAGTCTATGGGGAAGCTCCATTGTAGTCTATGGGGAATACATGAATGTGGTCACGATATTTAGAGTTTGGCTTTTTGTGAGCGGGAGCGATAAATAATGCTACACTCCTAATCTGGCCCATGGCCGGTATTTTTAAGGTTCAGGTTAAAAATAAAGGTTAAATACAGAAATAAAGATGCTATAGAGGTCATACTTCTTCTAAGTGTGCTGGACTTTAATTATAAACAATAATCATTTAAATTCAGTTCTAGCAGCTTTAGATCCTGATTTATACCATATAATTATTTATACAAATTTACGCTATTGCGCACGGATAGTGATTTTTCCCATAAAGGTGACAAACCTACTGTACATGCATATGAAGGAGCATTATTTAAATATGCTATGAATATTTTCTTTTTTACATAGAAATAAGTTAATGTTATTTATTTTAATATTGAAGGCAGCTGGAAGTGTATGTCTGTGTACAACTATTCCTTATGGACTGTTTGCTCTCTGGTTGCTAATCTCCCACCATTTTACTGGGGGGCCCGTGACATCCCTCACAAGCATAAAAAAACCCCCAAAAAACTGTTTTACTCAGTACAAGATAATCCATTCAAAAACTGCAATATGATTAAAATACACTCAACACAGAAAAAAATAACTTTGTGTCCCTTTAAACATGGCTGACATTTAGTTACCATTTACGTCACTCTAATGTGTATTTTGTGTTTTTTCAGGTGTTTGAAAAGTGGCTCTGGTGATGTAGCTTTTCTAGATCATCTGACCATATTTAGTGCAACAGGTAAGGTCCGGAATGTACCTCTATATAATTCTTGTTTCTCTACAAACTTTGGTATAACATGCAGGGCCGCCACTAGAAATTTTGGGGCCCCTGACTCAACCATTGATCAGGGCCCCCCCCCCCGCTCCTTTGACATGTGCAATTTTTGACCAAGTGACTAAAACGTATATTTAAACTTGGAAATGTTGTAAAAGTAGTAACATACAGACACACTCATACACTGAAACACACAAACACACTCACACATAAGGATTCACATATAGACACTCTAGCAGACATGCAAAGAAACGCACTCAGACACAGAAACCCAAACAGACACTTAGCACTTGTTTACATTGACCTGACAAGTAATGAGGTAAACTACAGTTTTGTAAAAAAAAAAAGGAGATTTAGAAAACAAAATATGGAGTTCTGATTATCTTTTTGTAAAGGAAGATGACAGCTAAATTATGACAACAGCATGCAGTGGCTGAAAGGAAGGGCCCTGAACTGACTAAACAATAATTTAAAGGTTAAATGGTGGATTGGTTACTTCCGGAAATGTCTTGTTAGTCTCAAAGTCTGTAGAAAGATGTGAATAATTAGTAGTAAGGTCAAAATGTCCTAAAAAGGAACAGACAATGGACACACACACACACAAACTCAAACTTGCACATACACCCAAGGAAACATCAACAGATACAGCCTCAGAAAACACACAAAGACATACACACACACACAGAGAGACAACCACCTGAAAAACACAGAAAGACATACATACACACCCTCACTGAGACATCCACAGAAAACACACAAAGATATACACCACACCCTCACAGAGACACCCACAGAAAACACAGACATACATACATACATACACACACACACCCTCACAGAGACACCCATAGAAAAAGCTCAGACATATGCACACAACCTCACAGACATCCACAGAAAATGCACAAAGACATACACACCCACCCTCACAGAGAGACCCACAGATAAAAAATACATACACATAGAGACAGAAACCAAAGCACAAAGACATAAACACAAACACCCACAGAAACACTCACAGGAGAAAACATTTATGCACCTTGCATCCCCTAAATCAACAGTGTGTGGACATGCAAGATAAAAAAATTGTAGAAATTAAGAGATCACTTTTTAAAGAATCATATTTGTAAATGTGCAAACAAAAATAATTCTGTGAATTCAAAATTGTACATTAATGAGCTGGGTAGATAGCTAGATGAAGAAAAGTAGCTTTAAAAGGTTGACATATGTTTGTTTGTTTTTTCCCTATTTTCCCCAACCAAGAGCACCACTTCAAATATAGTGTACAAATTTTCCCATCTGTCAGCTGTACTTATGGATTTTGAAAATGCTGTACTCTATATGGTCTTGGTGGGACCATAAGCTGTGGTACTCATACCATTAGATCTGGTTAAATGCAGGATTTAGGCTTGTTGGTATGTATTTCAAAACTAAGTAAGCTGTAGTGTGAACTGAACAGTTTTAAGTTAACCTGTCTCATTTTAAACACTGAGCAATCTTAGTCTGAGAGTATAAAATTTTATGCAGATGTAAAAATCTTAGATAAGATGCCTCCTTCCATCTGGAAAGTCCTTGCATAAAGGGGCAGTAAACTGGAATGTAATATATATATATATATATATATATATATAAAATGCATATCTGCCAAAAGGGCATCTACCATTTGTGTATTGAGTAGGAAACATTTCTGCATGGTTTTAAATATAGAATTTCTACAGCATTGTGAAATAATCATAAATACACTGCTGCTAAAAAAATGTGTTTTTATGGACCCCTAGCCCCACCATACAACAACTACCACACTGAAGTTACAATCCAAAATTGCACAAAGAAATAAAAAACATTTGCTAAGTAAGTCCTACCTCCTCTTCAAATTAAAGTGATCTGCCGTCTGACTCAGGCACACACTGTACAAAGTGCCAAGTCTGTCTCACACTGAGCATAGTGGTTTATTGCACACTAAGAAATCCTCTCAAATGCTAATACTTTACTCCTTGTAATAACATTTCCCATGCTCAATTAGCACTCTGCTGTAGTACCCACTGGTGGCTGCCAAAATTTAAAAAAAAAAAAAAAAATTTTTTTTTTTTTTTTTTTTTAGTTCTTACCTCATGGGGCCCCCCTGGCTCATTGGGCCCCTGACAGGAGTCACCCCTGTCACCCCCTGATGGCGGCCCTGATAACATGGGAGGAGAATACAGGGTAGGAGTATCAGGTGTGGAATAAATATGGGAAGGTTGTCAGGAAGAGTAGGGGATCACTGAACAGAAGATATGGAGAGCTAAATGGTGAGAACAGGAGAAAGAATATCAGTTAGGGCACAAACATTGAAACTAAAAGCAACTTAATACCACAATAGAAACGGGGTTCAAAAGCTCACAGGAACCGAGTGTAAAGCGGTGAGAGTTTCTCAGGATGTCACCAGGAAGAGACATCACATGTCACCAGGAAGAGACATCATATGTCACTAGGAAGAGACATCACATGTCACCAGGAAGAGACATCATATGTCACTAGGAAGAGACATCACATGTCACCAGGAAGAGACATCACATGTCACCAGGAAGAGACATCATATGTCACTAGGAAGAGACATCACATGTCACCAGGAAGAGACATCACATGTCACTAGGAAGAGACATCACATGTCACCAGGAAGAGACATCACATGTCACTAGGAAGAGACATCACATGTCACCAGGAAGAGACATCATATGTCACTAGGAAGAGACATCACATGTCACCAGGAAGAGACATCATATGTCACTAGGAAGAGACATCATATGTCACTAGGAAGAGACATCACATGTCACCAGGAAGAGACATCATATGTCACTAGGAAGAGAGATCACATGTCACCAGGAAGAGACATCATATGTCACTAGGAAGAGACATCACATGTCACCAGGAAGAGACATCATATGTCACTAGGAAGAGACATCATATGTCACTAGGAAGAGACATCACATGTCACCAGGAAGAGACATCATATGTCACTAGGAAGAGAGATCACATGTCACCAGGAAGAGACATCATATGTCACTAGGAAGAGACATCACATGTCACCAGGAAGAGACATCATATGTTAAGGGGAATTGTGTGAGAGAAACAATGCGCTAGATAAGATCTGGGCTACACATAAAAAACAGGCAATCCCTAAGCCTGAAAACAATCAAGAGTACAAAAAATGGGTATATATGTGAGCGCCAATATGTGTAAAACACAAAAGGCAATAGATCTTTTTAATATTGGCTTCTATATCAATATCTTTATTATTATCCTTTGGTTTTATTTCGGTTAGTTTTAAAAAGAGAACGGTCCACTAAGTACTGGTAATATGAATTATAAAATATAAAATAAGAAATAAGAAATATATGAAATACAGAATGTAAATAATCATTAATTTTATTGTTAAAATTTAATTAAATTATTAATTCATAGAGATAAAAGTATATAGAACAGACAATAAATATACAAAAGCAATAATACTAGTGATACACCTCCCTATTGGTACCAATCTTATAGTTAAGCTAATTAATTATACTTGTGAATAAAATATATATATAAACAGTCTAAAAGAATATATGCACTAAAAGATTATTTTTAAAAAAGGAACCTTAAACAATTATCCTGAGTTTAAAAGTTATAACAGTTGGTATGCTTACAATCTGACTTAAGCATATATAAAAATGTCCTTTTTGTTTGAAAAAATGATCCACTCCTGTTTAAATTTAAATATGAGTTGAGCAGTATAATCCACAATAAGCCAGCATGTGAAAGTAAAGAAAGTATTAAAAGCTCCAGTTGTCCGTATGGGAGACTTTCAGCAAAGTGACATTTCAGTCTTATAACTCCCAAAAGCTGCACTTATATTTGAAAAACGGTTTCAAAGTTGAAACTGGTACCTTATTTAGATCCGCTTCCAATGGCTCGGTTAGTTTAGGGGGAGACGCCAAACACAAAGGTCCCGTGTCGATCCTTAGACACGCCCACAAGTGCGGGGAAATGACGTCAGCGGTTTAGTTCCGGACTTCCTTGGTAGCGTCCTTAGCAACGTCTCTGTTGCTGTATCCTCAGTGTATCCTCAGTGTATCATCCGTAATGGTAATGCGTTTCAGCTCCTTGGAGCCTTTGTCAAACCAAATCAAATATAAGTGCAGCTTTTTGGAGTTATAAGACTGAAATGTCACTTTGCTGAAAGTCTCCCATACGGACAACTGGAGCTTTTAATACTTTCTTTACTTTCACATGCTGGCTTATTGTGGATTATACTGCTCAATCATATTTAAATTTAAACAGGAGTGGATCATTTTTTCAAACAAAAAGGACATTTTTATATATGCTTAAGTCAGATTGTAAGCATACCAACTGTTATAAACTTTTAAACTCAGGATAATTGTTTAAGGTTCCTTTTTAAAAATAATCTTTTAGTGCATATATTCTTTTAGACTGTTTATATATATATATTTTATTCACAAGTATAAGTAATTAGCTTAACTATAAGATTGGTACCAATAGGGAGGTGTATCACTAGTATTATTGCTTTTGTATATTTATTGTCTGTTCTATATACTTTTATCTCTATGAATTAATAATTTAATTAAATTTTAACAATAAAATTAATGATTATTTACATTCTGTATTTCATATATTTCTTATTTCTTATTTTATATTTTATAATTCATATTACCAGTACTTAGTGGACCGTTCTCTTTTTAAAACTACCGAAATAAAACTAAAGGATAATAATAAAGATATTGATATAGAAGCCAATATTAAAAAGATCTATTGCCTTTTGTGTTTTACACATATTGGCGCTCACATATAGAGACATCATATGTCACTAGGAAGAGACATCATATGTCACTAGGAAGAGACATCACATGTCACCAGGAAGAGACATCATATGTCACTAGGAAGAGACATCACATGTCACCAGGAAGAGACATCATATGTCACTAGGAAGAGACATCACATGTCACCAGGAAGAGACATCATATGTCACTAGGAAGAGACATCACATGTCACTAGGAAGAGACATCACATGTCCACCAGGAAGAGACATCATATGTCACTAGGAAGAGACATCACATGTCACCAGGAAGAGACATCATATGTCACTAGGAAGAGACATCAACATGTCACCAGGAAGAGACATCATATGTCACTAGGAAGAGACATCACATGTCACCAGGAAGGGACATCATATGACCAACACAATATTCTGAAAAACTACTTTAGACTTGGTTTCTGTGAGCTATAAAGTTTGAGGATTCCCATTAGTTTATATACTATAGGAATACCAGACAATTACTATTGAATTTTAAACACACATAAACACACAACACACACAATACACACACCATACACACACCATACATACACACACACACACATAAATACACACACACATACATACACACACACACATATACACCACACACATAAATACACATACACACATACATACATATACACACACACACACATACATACACATACACACAAATACACACACATTCATACACACACACATACATATACATACACACACCACACACATACATATACACACACACATACATACACATACACACACACACACACATTCATACACACACACATACATATACATACACACACACACAAATACACACACACAAACATATTACACACACACATACATACACATACACACACACACACACACACACACACATACATATATACACACACATACACATACACACAAATACACACACACACATTCATACACACACATACATACACATACACACATATAAACATTCATACACACACACACATACATACACACACACATGTATATGTATGTAATGTATCTCTATGTTATTAAAGCCCTTTGCATGCCTTTTCTTTCTAACACCTGATGCCTCATATGTTTACACCCTTATATCCTTTTAATGCAATGTTTTTAAATTCATTCTATCAGACAGTGTTATTATGAGTGTAACTGTACTTTTAAACTTATTTCTGATGTGTTTTGTGTAACAGTTAACCAGAGCTCTGACGTCATGCTATTCACAAACACATTTACTTTCAACTCGTAACAGCACGGTACTTCCGACGTGCGCAAAGAGCCACAATAAACTCCTGCTTGCGAAGCAACAGTTAGGGCAACCACTCAAATTTGGCCCTAAATGGGGAGAAACCTGTTACAGTTCATTGCCCCTTTACCAGTTTTCAGCTTTTGTTAAAGGGAATTCTATCACTACTGCTTTTTCAAGATGGCTTCACAAGTGTGATGACAAATCATACTGGGGACAATTAGTTGATCCAAGTAGACTGACTGCACCCCATACATTATATTAAATAAGTTTTATTAGAGCTTAGAATATGATATAATACAAAGAATGGCACCATTGGAAATATACATTACTGTTCCCTTGTTACAACAATAGCTATTGATGCAAAACATTCATCCTATGTTGGAAGCAAAACATTACAGAGAAAAAAAGACATTGAAGGGGTACATTGAATATTTAAAGGGACCGTCTACACCAGAATATTTATTGTTTTAAAAGATAGATAATCCGTTTATTACTCATTCCCTAGTTTTGCACAACCAACACAGTTATATTAATACACTTTTTACCTCTATGATTATCTTGTATCTCTCAACCTCTTCAAACTGCCCCTTTACTTCAGTTTCTTTTGACAAACTTGCATTTTAGCCAATCAGTGCTGGCCCCTAGGAACTCCACGTGCGTGAGCACAGTCTTATCTTTATGACACACATGAGAAATAGAAATGTGCAATTCGTTTTGGATCGATTCTGAAATTTCGGTCCGAATTCGGTAAATTTGGGATTCGGATCGATTCGAATTTCCGAATTAAAATAGTGCCGAATCTACCGAATAAATCCAAATTATTTCGGATTTATTCGGATTTATTCGGTAGATTTGGATGGCCATGGATTACACTAGTATTATACAGTATATTAGGTTATATCACTCTGCTATGGGTTATACCTAATATACAGTACATAATACTAATCTAATACACAAGCACATCCCACCTAACACTTACCGAAATTCCGAATTTCCGAACGGAATCCAGCCAAATTTATTCAAATCCTAATGAATCCGAAACGAATCTGAACCGAATTTATTCAAATTTTTACCGAATAGATCCGAACCGAAATTCCGAAAAAATCCGAATCGATCCGAACCGAACCAAATTTTTTCGCCATGCACATGTCTAATGAGAAATTAGCATATGAACCTCCTAGATTTAGCTATTTAACTTAGAATATCACCGGCGAGATTACGAGTTTGGCGTTAACAGGGTGCGTTGCTAACAAGGGTTTTTTTTTTCTAACGCTACCTTAAGCCACCGCTGGGTATTACAGGTTTTTTTAAACCTGGCGTTAGCCGCAAAAAGGTGAGCGTAGAGCAGAATTTAGCTCCACATCTCACCTCAATACCAGCGTTGCTTACGGTAGCGGTAAGATGGCTAAACGTCCTCTGTGCACGATTTCCCCTTAGGAAACAATGGGGCTGAGCTGGCTGGAAAAAAACCTAACACCTGCAAAATAGCAGCGTCCAGCTTCTAACGCAGCCAATTGTTTCCTATGGGGAAATAAAAAATATGTCTGCACCTAACACCCTAACATGAACCCCGAGTCTAAACACCCTAATCTTACACTTATTAACCCCTAATCTGCCGCCCCCCCGCTATCGCAGGACACCTGCATTATACTAATAACCCCTAATCTTCTGCTCCGGACACCGCTGGCCACCTACATTATACTTATAAACCCACTAATTTGCTGCCCCAACATCGCCGACACCTACATTATAGTTATTAACCCCTAATCTGCCCCCCAACGGTCGCCACAACTATATTAAATTAATTAACCCCTAATCTGCCGCCGCCAACGTCGCCGCCACTATAATAAATGTATTAACCCCTAAACCTAAGTCTAACCCTAACACCCCTAACTTAAATATAATTTAAATGAAACTAAATAAATTTACTATAATTAATTAAATTATTCCTATTTAAAACTACTTACCTGTAAAATAAACCCTAAGCTAGCTACAATATAACTAATAGTTACATTGTAGCTAGCTTAGGATTTATATTTATTTTACAGGCAACTTTGTATTTATTTTAACTAGGTACAATAGTTATTAAATAGTTATTAACTATTTAATAACTACCTAGCTAAAATAAAGTACAAAATTACCTGTAAAATAAATCCTAACCTAAGTTACAATTACACCTAACACTACAACTATCATTAAATAAATGACATAAACTACCTACAATTGAATTCAATAAACTAAATTACGAGAAAAAAAAAACAAATAAATTACAGAAAATAGAATAAATTACAAGAAGTTTAAACTAATTACACCTAATCTAAGCCCCCTAATAATATAAAAAAGTCCCCCCCAAAATAAATAAATGCTCCTACCCTATACTAAATTACAAATAGCCCTTTAAAGGGCCTTTTGCGGGGCATTGCCCCCAATTAATCGGCTCTTTTACCTGTAAAAAAAAGAATACAATACCCCCCCAACATTACAACCACCACCCACACACCCCTACTCTAAAACCCACCCAATACCCACTTTAAAAAACCTAACACTACCCCATTGAAGATCACCCTACCTTGAGCCGTCTTCACCCAGCCCGGGCACCAGTGGTCATCTGATCCGTCCAGTAGTCTTCATCCTGATGGGGCAGAAGAGGACATTCAGACTGCAGAAGTCTTCATCCTATCCGGGCAAGCCGGGAGAAGCGACATCTTCTATCCTTCGTCCATCCGACGAGGAACGGCTCCATCTTGAAGACCTCCGGCACGGAACATCCTTCTAGGCCGACGACTAACGACGAATGAAATATTCCTTTAAATGACGTCATCAAAGATTGCATCCCTCGAATTCCGATTGGATCAGCCAATAGAATGCTATGGGTCAATTCTATTGGCTGATCCAATCAGCCAATCGGATTGAACTTCAATCTGATTGGCAGATTAAATCAACCAATCAGATTTTTCCTACCTTAATTCCGATTGGCTGATAGAATCCTATCAGCCAATCGGGAATTCGAGGGACGCCATCTTGGATGACGTCATTTAAAGGAATATTCATTCGGCGTTAGTCGTCGGCCTAGAAGGATGTTCCGCGCCGGAGGTCTTCAAGATGGAGCCGTTCCTCGTTGGATGGATGAAGATAGAAGATGCCGCTTGGATGAAGCCTTCTCCCGGTCCCGGATGTCCTCTTCTGCCCGGATAGGATGAAGACTTCTACCGGTCCTGGATGTCCGTCTTCTGCCCATCGGATGAAGACTACTGGACGGATCGGATGACCACTGCCCCTAATCTTAGGGGGCTTAGATTAGGTATAATTAGTTTAAACTTCTTGTAATTTTTTTTATTTTCTATAATTTCGTTTGTTTTTTTCCGTAATTTAGTTTATTGAATTTAATTGTATTTAATTGTAGGTAGTTTATGTAATTTATTTAATGATAGTGTAGTGTTAGGTGTAATTGTAACTTAGGTTAGGATTTATTTTACAGGCAACTTTGTATTTATTTTAACTAGGTACAATAGTTATTAAATAGTTATTAACTATTTAATAACTACCTAGCTAAAATAAATACAAAGTTGCCTGTGAAATAAATATAAATCCTAAGCTAGCTACAATGTAACTATTAGTTATATTGTAGCTATTTTAGGGTTTATTTTATCAGTATTTAGTTTTAAATAGGAATCATATTATTTAATTTTGTTATATTTATTTATTTTAAATTAAATTATATTAAGTTAGGGGGGGTTAGGGTTAGGTTTAGACTTAGGTTTAGGGGTTAATACCTTTAATATAGTTAGCGGCGACGTTGGGGGGTGGCAGATTAGGGGTTAATAAATGTTAGTAGGTGTCAGCGATGTTAGGGGCAGGCAGATTAAGGGTTAATAAAAATTAACTAGTGTTTGCGAGGCGGAGTGCAGCGTTTTAGGGGTTAATACATTTATTAAAGTGGCGGCAATGTCCAGTCGGCAGATTAGGGGTTAATAAGTGTAGTTAGGTTGCAGCGACGTTGGGGGCAGCAGATTAGGGGTTAATAACTATAATGTAGGTGTTGGCGATGTTAGGGGGCAGCAGATTAGGGGTTCATAAGTATAATGTAGGTGGCAGCGATGTCCGTGTCGGCAGATTAGGGGTTTAAAAAATTTTATTTAGTGTTTGCGATGTGGGGGGGGGGTCTCGGTTTAGGGGGTTAATAGGTAGTTTTATGGGTGTTAGTGTACATATTAGCACTTTAGTTAAGAGTTTTATGTCCCGGCGTTAGCCCATAAAACTCTTAACTACTGACTTTTTAATGCGGTAGAAGTATTGACAGGAGAGGGTCTACCGCTCACTTATTCCAAGACTTGTAATACCATCGTTAGGCAAATCCCATTAAAAAGCTAGGATACGCAATTGACGTAAGGGGATTTGCGGTAGAAAAGTGAGCGGTAGACCCTTTCCGCCTGACTCTTAATACCAGCATTAGATAAAAAAGCAGCGTTGGGACCTCTTAACGCTGCTTTTTTAAGGCTAACGCCAATCTCGTAATCTCGGCGCAAGAGAACAAAGCAAAATTGGTGATAGACGTAAATTGGAAAATTGTTTAAAATGACATGCCCTATCTGAATAATGAAAGTTTGTTTTGGACTAGACAGTTCCTTTAAGTTCAAGTATCTGTTTAATAGGCAAGTGGTGGAATAGAGAGCGCTACATCAAACAGATCGTAAGTTTTGTACTAGGATAAAGTATGCATCATACATTAAATGTATGCATCATACATAATGATCCAAAATCTTTGTCCAACCTTAATATATGATTGAATAATGTATTAAACCCTTGATTGAAGCTTGCATCCTCTTCAGGTCGCACTGAAGTAAACATCATCTTCAGATCCCTACTGTGACTGTAAAAGAAAAAAACAGTTTAAGGGGACAGTAAATAGAATTTAAACTTTCATGATTCAATAGAAGATGCAATTTTAAAACAACTTTCCTTTTTGCTGCTTTTATCTTACTTGCTTAATTCTCCTTATATCCTTTGTTGAAAAGCATACCTAGGTAGGCTCAGGAGCAGCAATGCACTTCTGGAGCTAGCTGCTGATTGGTTGCTGCACATATTGAAGGACAGAAACATTTTCTTAAAGGGACAGCAAAGTCAAAATTAAACTTTTATGATTAATATAGAACATGCAATTTTAAAAAAACTTTCAATTTACATCTATTATCTAAATTACTTTGTTCTTTTGGTATACATTTGTTAAAAATACATACCTAGTTAAGCTCAGGGGCAGCAATGTTCTACTGGGATCTAGGCTGCTGATTGGTGGCTGCCCAGATATGGCTCTGGTCATTGGTTAAACTGATGTGTTCAACTAGCTCAAAGTAGTGCCTTGCTGCTCCTTCAACAAAGGATACTAAGAGAATGATGCACATTTGAAAATAGAAGTCATTTGAAAGTTGTTTAAAATCTTAATAATAATGTTCTATTGGAATGATAAAAGAAAACTTTTGCGTTTTTATGGTAATTTATACCCAAGGGTAGCCAAAACAGAGTGCTGGAGAATGGTGTTTTTTTCAGGTAGTTTTGGTAGGAAGTGGGTAAATATAGCTTAGGTATTGACAGGTTGTAACTTTTTTTGAGGGGGTCAGTGGGCATAGTGAATTTGTGGGGTCTAAATAGTGGTTAATGAGTTGTGCAATTTGCATTAGAGATTTCCTTGTCACTGAGCGTAACTTCATTTCACTCACTTGCCTGTTAATAACTTACAAGCTCAGTTTCCCTGTGTCAAAAGTGATACGGAGAAGGATCGTGTGTCATATTTGGGATATACATAATGAATAATAAGAATATTTGTCATCTATTTAATGTACATCGTGCAGAAGGATATTAAATGAGGAGATAATTATAAATAAAAATAAATAGATGAGAAGAAATAAAGGTTAAAAGAAGACACAGAAAAAGTGCTAAAAATGGAAGTAGTTCGGGTGGTACTAAGTAGAGAAACAGAGAATACAGGTCAGCAGTGGGCAATATGGTTCTTGCAGTAGAGACAAGGAGGTTCATTTATTAATGTGCGGACGGACATGATCCGATATAGCGGATCATGTCCGCCGCACATCGATAAAATGGACCCCTCTTTGTCTCTACTTTCTTTTCGTGATTCAGATAGAGCAAGCAATTTTAAGCAACTTTTCTAATTTACACCTATTATCAATTTTTCTTCATTCTCTTGCTTTTCTTATTTGAAAAAATAGCATCTAAGGCTATTTGTTTGGGTTCAGAACATGGGAAGCACTTGTTTTATTGGTGGGAGAATGTATCCACCAATCGGCAAGAACAACCCAGTTTGTCACCGAAAAAGGGCCGGCATCTAAAACTTACATTCTTGCATTTCAAATAAAGATACCAAAAGAATGAAGACAATATGATAATAGGAGTCAATTAGAAAGTTGCTTAAAATTGCATGCTCTATCTGAATCACAAAAGAAAAAAATTTGGGTTCAGTGTCCCTTTAAATAGACCCCCAGCAGTCACTTTTAAACTTTGAGACCATATCTCTTTATTTCCAGATTCAGACCACGATCAGTTTGAGCTACTCTGCCCTGATGGATCCACAGCTGCTCTGACCTCTTACAGATCCTGTAAACCTGGGACGAAGGCCCCTGGGGAAAGCAATTGTCACGCGAGGTCACATGCACAGAATAACAAAAGAGTTTCTCACACTATCCAGGTGATGAGCTGCATCTGCATGTCATTGTCAATTTAATTGTTTATATAACATATACTGGGCACATTCGGTGCTAATAATACATTATATGTGATCTATAATCTATGGGATGCACACACATATACATAGAAAAACACATATACAGTACTGTGTAATAGTTTTCGGCAGGTGTGAAAAAATGCTATAAAGTAAGATACTTTCAAAAACAGAAAATGTTAATAGATTATTTTTTACCAATTAACAAAATGCAAAGTAAGTGAACAGAAGAAAAACTCTAAATCAAATCAATATTTGGTGTGACCACCTTTGCCTTCAAAACCAGCATCAATTCTTCTAGGTACACTTGCACACAGTTTTTAATAGTAGGTTGGTTTCCAACATCTCTGAGTTAAGCAGCCTCCGGTGCTTCTGCCTCTTCATGTAACACCAGACAGACTTAGATGTTCAGTATCAGGTCTCTGTAGGGGCCACACCATCACTTTCAGGACTCTTTGGTTCTTCTTTGTACACTGATCTACAATTCCTAATAATTTTGGCTCTATGTTTGAGGTCATTGTGATGCTGCAGAATAAATTCGGGCCAATCAGATGCCTCTTTGATAGTATTGCATGATGGATAAGTATCTGCCGTGTATTTCTCAGCATGAGGAAACCCTTAATTCTCACCAAATCCCTAACTCCATTTGCAGAAATGCAGCCCCACAGGAACCAATACCATGCTTCACCGTTGCCTGCAGCTACTCATTTCTTGTACACCTCACCAGCCCTTCAGCAAACAAACTTCCTTCTGCTACATTAAAATATTTAACATTTGACTAATCAGTCCAGAGGCACCCTGCTGCCATTTTTCTGCACTCCAGTTCCTGTGTTTTCATGCATTGGTTGAGTTGCTTGGCCTTGTTTCAAACATGAAGATCACTTCTGACCATACTTCTCCAGACAGTAGATTGGCGCACAACAGTGTCCCTATGGTTTCTGCCAATTCTGAGTTGATTGGCATTGCTAGACATCTTCTGATTGTGAAGGGAAGTAAACATGATGATGCATATTTATCAAGCTGCTGCATGGAGCTTGATGCCCCGTAATTCTTGGCGAGCCTTCAGCTCGACGGAAACACAAGTTATGAAGCAGCGGTCCTAAAGACCGCTGCTCCATAACCTGTCCGCCTGCTCTGAGGTGGCAGACAGACCATAGCCAGAAATCAACCCGATCGAAATACGATCGGGGGTGATTGGCACCCCCTGCTAGCAGCCGATTGGCCTCGAATCTGCAGGGGGCGGCAATTGCACCAGCAGTTCACAAGACAAATACAACGCGGAATTCAAGCGTATTATCAGTTGATGCTTGATAAATTGAACCCTATATGTCTACAAATCCCTGACTTTGCGCAACTGTACCTGAAGAATTGATACTGTTTACATTTTTAAATATATATGTATATTTAAACGGTTGATTGGAGTAGTCGTGTTAGTCCAGTGATTAATGATACCAAAACAACATTAAGCAATGATGATTTTTTGTTGGACTAACTATACACTTACAAGTAGGCAAGCTTTCGAGAGTTTCCCTCTTCCTCAGGTCTGAAGCAATATGATCAATACAATAGAATTTACAGATTATATCTTGAAGCACAGGATGGTATAACAAGGACAGAAAGTGTTACAGAGGTCTGAGTACAGGTTGAGGAGGGGTTGTCATAAAACATGAGGGCTCTGAGGTGAAAGGTGTTAAAGAGACTGACAAGAGCCAGTGTAAGAAAACAGACAGGGGAGAGATATATGACATAGAGCTTATACTGACATAAACTTATATATCTACGTGGCATCAAGATGTAAAGTGCCATACAGACAGCTACATGTACACATAAATATACATATAAATGCTTCTGAGTATACACACAGAAGGAAAAAGAAGGAAAAACAATGGCATTGGGTAGACATTAGCTTATCTTTGTATTAAAAGTGTGGAATGTTAAATTAATTAACCATATGATTTTATTACCAAAAATGTTGTAATGTGTCAATAACCCAAAATCAGGTTTTAGTCCAGTATTTAAAGTGTTGAAGTGCATTATCATTTTAATTCCAAATGTTTTTTCTTTCAGGGTATTTTTTAAGTTACCTTTGAGAATCTTGATTTCGGTAGTTTTGTATGGAGTGGCCTAGGTTGGGTGAAATTTTGTCCAACAGGAGTGCTGTACCAAGGATTATGATAAACTCTTCACCACGCTGTCGCAATCATTAAAAAAAAGGCTACAAAACAGGGGGTTCTAAATAAAAAATAACTCTGCCCTCAATTCCCCATATGAATGCCTATTACAATACAGGGAATAGAAAAATGTATCACATATCCCACTAGTAGTCAAATACAACCCTGCTCTCGAGGGGATACAAACAATTATAAAAGACTTTCAGCCACTTATCTCACAGAGGATCCCACACTCTTTCCACCGCAACCTCCAAACTTAGCATTTAGACAACCACCTAACCTAAAACCGAAACCTGGTTAACAGAAAACTACCCCTTGAGAAGAGAACACTCAGAATGGCACCAAGCGCTGCGATAAAACTCTATGCAAACTATGTGACACATTTGTTAAAACTGCACAGCAAATCATAAGAGATTAATCTTGACAACATTAAAGTCATATTCATGTATATCTGTGGTAGACATGATACATTGCACTGCATGTGAAGTTGGATGATTATATGGAGGAACAAGCCAGAAACTGCCCTTGATACTGAATAAAAAATCACTGTGAAATAAATACTGCACTCCTGTTGGACACACCATTTCACCCAATCTGACCACTCCATCCAAAATCTAAAAATCAAGATTTCAGAGGCAACTTCAAAAACACCTTGGAAAGAAAAACATTTAGAAATACAAATCATAATGCACTCAACACTTTATTTAAATACTGGACTAAATGCTAGACTCCTTGGATTCTTTATACATCACCAACATTTTCTGTAATATACTTTCATATGGTTTTCACAGGCATTGCAGCCTGTGGGTGCATGACAAAACCTTTTCATCATGCAGGGGGATCGCTGATCAAATGCTGTTTTCGGCAGTCCACCCTCACATAGGGTCAGGACCGTTGGTGGCCTAGTGGGCTGCACTCCCAGGTTTTCATGGGAGCGCTGGTGACGTTCACCTTTGTAAGCACATTGTAACATCACAAAGGGGCTGAAACCAAGATACACCGGTAGTTGCAAGGTTGCTGGATGGAGTAGGGTTCTTTAAACCGTTTGATTTGAAGCTCCTTAGCAGATACAAACCTCCAAGACCCCTCAAGAGAATCACCAAGCACTTTTTTTCTTGCAAGTTGCTCACTGTCACTGACTATACAGACAACAATCTTATATTTCCTTTAAGTTAGTGCTTGTCTACTAGTAAATAAACTTTATTAGGGGACTCTAGAAAACCATATTTATTTTATTGCGCATATAATACCCCATTCACAAGCAAATCCCCTTATGGTTTTTTTGTACTTTATTTTGAAAACATCTACTGGTGTGGTACTGCTCCAAGACCATCATCAAAGAGTAGACAATTATCTTTCAAATGAGGGGACTTGGAGGTTTGATGCTGCTAAGGGAGCTGAGATAGAGGCGTTTGAAGAACTGGTGTACCTGGTTCAGCCCCTTTGTGGCATCACCACGTGCGATACCACGTTACTGCCACACCCATAAAGCCATGGGAGAGGCGTACGAAGAAAAGCGCTTGATTGTCGACCCCCCTATATGACGAGAAAAGGCTCATCATGCGCCTACAGGCCACGATGTGCATGACGAGCATAGCTTGTCATGCACACTGAAGTGGTCAATGGCTCAACTATGATAATATAATTGTAAGCTTTCAGGGCACTGAGGGTCACTTCATCATATACTCACATATGCTAAACAGCATGAAAACTGCAGGTTTCAGTACGCATTGAAAGGTGAACGTTAAACTCTTGTCTGTTTCCCCCAATGCGCTCTATACAAGAACAACAAAATTAAAAAATCCATCTACTTACCAAAAACATCAGCCTTTTTTGGGAGGAAATATATAAGTGAGCAGAGAAACCAATAATTGCTCTGTTTGTTGCCATACATTTAAATGTTGTTAATGCATTGTGACAATACATTACATTGCAGTCAGAGGCAATGGTACTTAGACCCACTATATAAAGGCATATGAAAGTGGCATTTTAATAAGAACAAACAAAAGGCAATACACTTACCTTGTAGAAAAGTTATGTTCCTCTTTCTCAATGTGTAAAAATCATCTTTTTTCTGTGGTTAGTTTCCACTGCTCACATTTATGCTTTCCCAGAACTGACATGGGACTCAATACACAGCGTGTACTGTTAGAGGGTAGTGGGAAAACACCATAGTAAGAGGTGAGTTTGCCACTTTGGAAAATAGAACATTTTTTTCATGGAAAGAATTTCCCTTATGCATATAAGCATATAAAGCTTATTAAGGCCTTTCTAGGTTTATATTACAGTATGTTATAACTGACTTAGAAGGGATTTTAAACTAGCTGCATTTACCATGGGAAGCCTCATCTCTATGCCCTGTTCTATTCTGCATGTAAAGAAGACATAACATGCCTAATTAGACAATTGATCAGATGTTTCACACACGATGTAATGTGTCCATATATGAGCTCTACATGCAGATGATCTTCCCTATTATTTATTTGTACTTCTTCTTAATGTATTTGCATTGTAGTTTATAAGTGTATTACAGTACACTTGTGCATTATACTATGTAGTTTCTACACACTTTTTTATATAATCTGGGTATAATACAGAGTGTCTATATATTATGTGAACAGAATCTTTTTGTCGCACCGGAAGGAAGCGGAGTCAGTTATCTCTCTTTATGTCAGAGCCATTTGGAGGGAAGAATCTCCTGTTTCATGACTCTACCCAAGGCTGGAAGATCCTGGGTGATGATGTGGATTTGGACTGGGGGTTTTAGGAGTAGATTATGTGGCTCTTCTGAAAGGATTGGGGCATGGAAGGTAAGAAACAGGGGAACACTTTACATTTATGTTCCAGAAAACATTGTGTTAATCCACCTCAAATTTACTTTGTAAAACTGCAAGCACACAAAAGGTACTTGCATAAATATTTATACACAAACATATGCAAAATGTATACATCTATATATATAGCTATATATACAATATATAGCTTTATATTCAAGTCTAGTTTTGCCTTCCATTGCAATATTATGTCATTTATTTTTCAAAAATTAGCAGTTAGATATAATTATTTTCTGCCAGTAAGAAAAACGTATAAGGCACTTTTTTAACACCCCAGACAGTAACCAACACACGAGGGTATTTAATTAACTATCGCCTAGATTACGTGTTTGGCATTAGCCCTTAAAAAGCAGGCGTGAGAGGTCCCAACGCTGCTTTTTTCTAACGCTGTATTACGAGTCTGACAGGTACAGGCTCACCACCACTCACTTTTCTTCCACGACTCGAGGCTACTGCAAATCCACCAATTGAGTATCCTATGTTTTTAATGGATTTGCCTAACGCTGGTATTACGAGTCTTGGAAGAAGTGAGCGGCTAGACCCTCTCCTGTCAAGACTCCTACCCGCATTAAAAAGTCAGTAGTTAAGAGTTTTATGGGCCTAACGCCGGAACATAAAACTCTTAACTAAAGTGTTACAAAGTACACTAACACCCATAAACTACATATTAACCACTAAACCGAGCCCCCCACATTGGAAACACTAAAAATAAATTATTTAACCCCTAATCTGCCTACCGGGACAAAGCCAACCACTGTAATAAATATATTAACCCCTAAAACGTGACAGACCCCCGCCTCGCAAACACTAGTTAAATTTTATTAACCCCAGAATCTGACACCCCCAATGTCGCCCGCTACTATATTAAATTTATTAACCCCTAAACCTAAGTCTTACCCTAACCACCCTAAACTTAAATATAATTTAAATTAAACAAAATCAAATTACTACAATTAACTAAATTATTCCTATTTCTTCTGTTATGTGTGAGTCAGTCCACGGGTCATCATTACTTCTGGGATATAACTCCTCCCAACAGGAAATGCAAGAGGATTCACCCAGCAGAGCTGATATAGCTCCTCCCCTCTACGTCAGTCCCAGTCATTCTCTTGCACCCAACGACTAGATAGGATGTGTGAGAGGACTATGGTGATTATACTTAGTTTTTATGACTTCAATCAAAAGTTTGTTATTTTACAATAGCACCGGAGCGTGTTATTACTTCTCTGGCAGAGTTTGAAGAAGAATCTACCAGAGTTTTTTACTATGATGTTAACCGGAGTAGTTAAGATCATATTGCTGTTCTCGGCCATCTGAGGGAGGTAAAGGCTTCAGATCAGGGGACAGCGGGCAGATGAATCTGCATAGAGGTATGTAGCAGTTTTTATTTTCTGAATGGAATTGATGAAAAAATCCTGCTATACCGTTATAATGACATGTATGTATACACTTCAGTATTCTGGGAATGGTTTTTCACCGGAACTACTCTGTTAAAGGTCACTAATCCTTTTAATAAATATTGTCATGTTAAACGTTTTTGCTGGAATGTAGAATCGTTTACATGGCTGGAGGTACTGAGGTGAATAAATATTTGGGCATTATTTTCCACTTGGCAGTTGTTTGCTTTAATTGTGGACAGTTTCGTTTCTCTTCACTGCTGTGTATGAGAGGGAGGGGCCGTTTTGGCGCTCTTTGCTACGCATCAAAATTTCAGTCAGCTACTCTTATATTTCCTGCATGATCCGGTTCATCTCTGACAGATCTCAGGGGTCTTCAAACTTCTTTGAAGGGAGGTATATTCTCTCAGCAGAGCTGTGAGAATTTTATATTGACTGTGAATTAAAAACGTTACTCTGTAAAAATTTTTATGTCAATTTAATTATTGTTATTTTACTACTGGGAACAAACCTTTGCTAAAAGTGGTGTTGTTTTAAAGTTTGATGCTATAACTGTTTTTCAGTTCATTATCTCAACTGTCATTTAAATCGTTTAAGTACCCTCTTTGAGGCACAGTACGTTTTTGCTAAAGAAGATTATAACCAGGTTGCAAGTTATTGCTAGTGTGTTTAACATGTCTGACTCAGAGGAAGATATCTGTGTCATTTGTTTCCAATGCCAAGGTGGAGCCCAATAGAAATTTATGTACTAACTGTATTGATGCTACTTAAATAAAAGTCATCTGTACAATGTGAACAAATTTCACCAAACTGCGAGGGGAGAGTTTATGCCGACTAACTCGCCTCACGCGGCAGTACCCTGCATCTCCCGCCCGGGAGTGTGCGTGATATTATGGCGCCATAATACATCTGGGCGGCCATTACAGATAACATTACATGATATGGCTACTGTTATGACTGAAGTTTTGTCTAAATTACCAGAACTAAGAGGCAAGCGTGACCACTCTGGGGTGAGAATCAGAGTGCGCTGGACAATACTAGGGCCATGTCTGATACTAGCGTCACAGCATGCAGAGCATGAGGACGGAGAGCTTCATTCTGTGGGTGACGGTTCATGATCCAAACAGATTGGATTCAGATATTCAATTTTAAATTTAAATTGGAAAACCTCCGTGTATTACTAGGGGAGGTCCTTAGCAGCTCTCAATGATTGTAACACCGTTGCAATACCAGAGAAACTGTGTAGGTTGGATAAATACTTTTGCTGGTACCGGGCGAGTACTGACGTTTTTCTATGCCTAAGAGATTAACTGAAATTGTTACTAAGGAGTGGGATAGACCCGGTGTGCCGTTCTCACCCCCTCCAATATTTAGAAAGATGTTTCCAATAGACGCCACCACCTCGGGACTTATGGCAATCGGTCCCTAAGGTGGAGGGAGCAGTTTTCTACCTTAGCTAAGCGTACCACTATCCCGGTGGAGGATAGCTGTGCTTTTTCAGATCCAATGGATAAAAAATTAGAGGGTTAACCTTAAGAAAAGTTTGTTCAACAAGGTTTTTATATTGCAACCCCTTGCATGTATCGCGCCGATTACGGCTGCGGCAGCATTTTGGATTGAGTCCTCTGGGAAGAGAACCTTAGTTCATCTACGCTAGAGACGACATTATGGACAGGCTTAGAGTCCTTAAACTAGCCAATTCATTCATTTCGGAGGCCGTAGTACATTTAACCAAACTTACGGCTAAGAACTCTGGATTCGCCATACAGGCACGTAGAGCACTGTGGCTAAAATCCTGGTCAGCTGATGTTACTTCTAAGTCTAAATTACTTAATATACCTTTCAAGGGGCAGTCTTTATTTGGGCCCGGGTTGAAAGAAATTATCGCTGACATTACAGGAGGTAAGGGCCACGCCCTACCTCAAGACAAAGCCAAAGCTAAGGCTAGACAGTCTAATTTTCGTCCCTTTCGGAATTTCAAACTTGGAGCAGCGTCAACCTCCACTGCACCAAAACAGGAAGGAGCTGTTGCTCGTTACAGGCAAGGCTGGAAACCTAACCAGTCCTGGAATAAGGGCAAACAGGCCAGGAAACCTGCTGCTGCCCCAAAGACAGCATGAACCGAGAGCCCCCGATCCGGGACCGGATCTAGTGGGGGGCAGACTTTCTCTCTTCGCTCAGGCCTGGGCAAGAGATGTTCAGGATCCCTGGGCGCTGGAGATCATATCTCAGGGATACCTTCTAGACTTCAAATTATCTCCCCCAAAAGGGAGATTTCATCTGTCAAGGTTGTCAACAAACCAGATAAAGAAAGAAGCGTTTCTACGCTGTGTACAAGATCTGTTATTAATGGGAGTGATCCATCCAGTTCCGCGGTCGGAACAAGGACAAGGGTTCTACTCAAACCTGTTTGTGGTTCCCAAAAAAGAGGGAACTTTCAGGCCAATCTTAGATTTAAAGATTCTAAACAAATTCCTAAGAGTTCCATCGTTCAAAATGGAAACTATTCGGACAATCTTACCTATGATCCAAAAGGGTCAGTACATGACCACAGTGGATTTAAAAGATGCTTACCTTCACATACCGATTCACAAAGATCATCAACGGTATCTACGGTTTGCCTTCCTAGACAGGCACTACCAGTTTGTAGCTCTTCCATTCGGATTGGCTACGGCCCCAAGAATCTTCACAAAGGTTCTGGGTGCCCTTCTGGCGGTACTAAGACCGCGAGGGATTTCGGTAGCTCCGTACCTAGACGACATTCTAATACAAGCTTCAAGCTTTCAAACTGCCAAGTCTCATACAGAGTTAGTTCTGGCATTTCTAAGGTCGCATGGATGGAAAGTGAACGAAAAGAAAAGTTCTCTTTTTCCTCTCACAAGAGTTCCATTCTTGGGGACTCTTATAGATTCTGTAGAAATGAAGATTTACCTGACAGAAGACAGGTTAACAAGGCTTCAGGATGCATGCCGTGTCCTTCATTCCATTCAACACCCGTCAGTAGCTCAATGCATGGAGGTGATCGGCTTAATGGTAGCGGCAATGGACATAGTACCTTTTGCACGCCTACACCTCAGACCGCTGCAATTGTGCATGCTAAGTCAGTGGAATGGGGATTACTCAGATTTGTCCCCTACCCTGAATCTGAATCAAGAGACCAGAAATTCTCTTCTATGGTGGCTTTATCGGCCACACCTGTCCAGGGGGATGCCATTCAGCAGGCCAGACTGGACAATCGTAACAACAGACGCCAGCCTGCTAGGTTGGGGCGCTGTCTGGAATTCTCTGAAGACTCAGGGATTATGGAATCAGGAGGAGAGTCTCCTTCCAATAAACATTCTGGAATTGAGAGCAGTTCTCAATGCCCTTCTAGCTTGGCCCCAATTAACAACTCAGGGGTTCATCAGGTTTCAGTCGGACAATATCACGACTGTAGCTTACATCAACCATCAGGGAGGGACAAGAAGCTCCCTAGCAATGATGGAAGTATCAAAGATAATTCGCTGGGCAGAGTCTCACTCTTGCCACCTGTCAGCAATCCACATCCCGGGAGTGGAGAACTGGGAGGCGGATTTCTTGAGTCGCCAGACTTTTCATCCGGGAGAGTGGGAACTTCATCCGGAGATTTTTGCCCAAATACTTCGACGTTGGGGCAAACCAGAGATAGATCTCATGGCGTCTCGCCAGAACGCCAAACTTCCTCACTACGGGTCCAGATCCAGGGATCCGGGAGCGGTTCTGATAGATGCTTTGACAGCACCTTGGAACTTCGGGATGGCTTATGTGTTTCCACCCTTCCCGCTGCTTCCTCGATTGATTGCGAAAATCAAACAAGAGAGAGCATCTGTGATTCTAATAGCGCCTGCATGGCCACGCAGGACTTGGTATGCAGATCTAGTGGACATGTCATCCTGTCCACCTTGGTCTCTACCTCTGAGACAGGACCTTCTGATACAGGGTCCATTCAAACATCAAAATCTAACTTCTCTGAAACTGACTGCTTGGAAATTGAACGCTTGATTTTATCAAAGCGTGGTTTTTCTGAGTCGGTTATTGATACCCTGATCCAGGCTAGGAAGCCTGTTACCAGAAAGATTTACCATAAAATATGGCGCAAATACCTATACTGGTGCGAATCCAAACGTTACTCCTGGAGTAAGGTTAGGATCCCTAGGATATTGTCTTTTCTACAAGAAGGTTTAGAAAAGGGTTTATCGGCTAGTTCATTAAAGGGACAGATTTCAGCTCTGTCCATCTTGTTACACAGGCGTCTGTCAGAAAATCCAGACGTCCAGGCCTTTTGTCAAGCTTTAGCTAGGATCAAGCCTGTGTTTAAAGCCGTTGCTCCGCCATGGAGTTTAAACTTAGTTCTTAACGTTTTACAAGGTGTTCCATTTGAACCCCTTCATTCCATTGATATAAAATTGTTATCTTGGAAAGTTCTGTTTTTAATGGCTATTTCCTCGGCTCGAAGAGTCTCTGAGTTATCAGCATTACATTGTGATTCTCCTTATCTGATTTTTCACTCAGATAAGGTAGTTCTGCGTACTAAACCTGGGTTCTTACCTAAGGTAGTTACTAACAGGAATATCAATCAAGAGATTGTTGTTCCATCCTTGTGTCCAAATCCTTCTTCAAAGAAGGAACGTCTTCTACACAATCTGGATGTAGTTCGTGCCCTCAAGTTCTACTTGCAGGCAACTAAAAATTTTCGCCAAACTTCTTCCCTGTTTGTCGTTTATTCTGGACAGAGGAGAGGTCAAAAAGCTTCTGCTACCTCTCTCTCTTTTTGGCTTCGTAGCATAATACGTTTAGCCTATGAGACTGCTGGACAGCAGCCTCCTGAAAGAATTACAGCTCACTCCACTAGAGCTGTGGCTTCCACTTGGGCCTTTAAGAATGAGGCCTCTGTTGAACAGATTTGCAAGGCTGCAACTTGGTCTTCGCTTCATACTTTTTCCAAATTTTACAAATTTGACACTTTTGCTTCTTCGGAGGCTATTTTTGGGAGAAAGGTTCTTCAGGCAGTGGTTCCTTCTGTATAATGAGCCTGCCTATCCCTCCCGTCATCCGTGTACTTTTGCTTTGGTATTGGTATCCCAGAAGTAATGATGACCCGTGGACTGATCGCACATAACAGAAGAAAACATAATTTATGCTTACCTGATAAATTCCTTTCTTCTGTTGTGCGATCAGTCCACGGCCCGCCCTGTTTTTTAAGGCAGGTAAATATCTTTTAAATTATACTCCAGTCACCACTTCACCCTTGGTTACTCCTTTCTCGTTGATTCTTGGTCGAATGACTGGGACTGACGTAGAGGGGAGGAGCTATATCAGCTCTGCTGGGTGAATCCTCTTGCATTTCCTGTTGGGGAGGAGTTATATCCCAGAAGTAATGATGACCCGTGGACTGATCGCACAACAGAAGAAAGGAATTTATCAGGTAAGCATAAATTATGTTTTAAAACTAAGGGCTCGATCCGATATAAATTGTCGCCCGCAAAAGCCGGAGATGCCAAAATCTGCGCGGGTTTGGTATCACATATACGGCGTAACCTAGAAGTTACGCTCGTATATTTCTGCCGTCGCCCGTAGTTTTTTGGGCCATAGACAGGTTGCGCAATGTCTACCTGTCAACCGCGATCCCCTGCCGCAATCCCTAATAAAGTATTTAACCCCTAAACCGCCGCTCCCGGACCCCGCCGCCATCTACATAAACTAACCCCCTACTGTGAGCCCCTAAAACGCCACCATCTAACTGATCTATCCCCTAATGTGAACCCCTTACACCGCCGCCATCTACCTTATCTATCCCCTAATCTGACCCTTACACCGCCGCCATCTACCTTATCTATCCCCTAATCTGACCCTTACACCGCCGCCACCTATATAAAAATTATTAACCCCTAATCTAATCCCCCTATACCGCCGGCAGCTATATTAATATTATTAACCCTAATCTAATATCCCTAAAGTAATAAGCTCTATTACCAGCCCTTTAAAGGGCCTTTTGCGGGGCTTTGCCCAAAGTAAACAGCTCTTTTGCCCTATAACCTGCCCTCCTACACCGCTGCCACCTATATTAATAGTATTAACCCCTAATGTAAGCCCCTTACACCGCCGCCATCTATATTAAAATTATTAACCCCTAATTTAATCTACCTACCCCGCCGACAGCTATATTATCTTTATTAACCCTAAGTATATTATAGTTAATATAGTTATTACATTATATATATTAACTATATTAACCCTAATTATATTAGGGTTAATATAGTTACTATAGTATTTATATTAACTATATTAACTCTATCTAACCCTAACACCCCTAACTAAATTCTTATTAAATAAATCTAATTCATATTATAAAATAAAATATTCCTATTTAAATCTAAATACTTACCTATAAAATAAACCCTCAGATAGCTACAATATAATTAATAATTACATTGTAGCTATGTTAGGGTGTATATTTATTTTACAGGTAAATTGTTAATTATTTTAACTAGGTATAATAGCTATTAAATAGTTATTAACTAAGTTACAAATAAACCTACACTATCAATAAATTAAATAAACAAATATCTATCTAAAAATACAATTAAATAAACTAAACTAAATTACAAAAAAAACAAAACACTAAATTACAAAAATTACAGCAATTTTAAGCTAATTACACCTATTCTATGCCCCCTAATAAAATAATAAAGCCCCCCAAAATAAAAAATTCCCTACCCTATTCTAAATTATAAAATACCCAGCTTGGGGTATTTACCCCAAGTTAACAGCTCTTTTGCCTGTAAAAAAAAAGAACACAACCCCCCCCCCCAACATTACAACCCACCACCCACATACCCGTATTCTAAACCCACCCAAACCCCCTTAAAAAAACCTAACACTACCCCCCTGAAGATCTCCCTACCTTGTCTTCACCCAACCGGGCCGAACTCCTCATCCGATCCGGGCGATGTCTTTATCCAAGCGGCAAAGAAGAAGTCTTCATCCCGGCGATGTCTATATCCAAGCGGCAGCAAAGTCTTCTTCCATCCGGCAGCATCTTCCATCAAGCGGCATCTTCAATCTTCTTTCTTCGCTCCTCCGACATGGAGCATCCATCCCGGCCGACGATTGAACGACGAATGAGGTTCCTTTAAGGGACGTCATCCAAGATGGCGTCCCTCGAATTCCGATTGGCTGATAGGATTCTATCAGCCAATCGGAATTAAGGTAGGAATATTCTGATTGGCTGATGGAATCAGCCAATCAGAATCAAGTTCAATCCGATTGGCTGAAGAGGACATCCAGACCGGCAGAAGTCTTCATCCTATCTGGGCAGAAGAGGACATCCGGACCGGGAGAAGCGGCATCTTCTATCTTCGTCCATCCGACGAGGAACGGCTCCATCTTGTAGACCTCCAGCACGGAACATCCTTATAGGCCGACGACGAATGAATATTCCTTTAAATGACGTCATCCAAGATGGCATCCCTCGAATTCCGATTGGATCAGCCAATAGAATGCAAGGTCAATTCTATTGGCTGATCCAATAAGCCAATCGGATTGAACTTGAATCTGATTGGCTGATTCAATCAGCCAATCAGATTTTTCTACCTTAATTCTGATTGGCTGATAGAATCCTATCAGCCAATTGGAATTCGACGGACACCATCTTGGATGACGTCATTTAAAGGTACCTCATTCGTGGTTCAGTCGTCGACCGGGATGGATGTTCCGCGTCAGAGGAGCGAAGAAAGAAAATTGAAGATGCCGCTTGATGGAAGATGCCGCCGGATGGAAGAAGACTTTGCTACCGCTTGGATAAAGACATCACCCGGATCGGATGAGGAGTTCGGCCCGGTTGGGTGAAGACAAGGTAGGATGATCTTCAGGGGCTTAGTGTTAGGTTTATTTAAGGGGGGTTTGGGTTAGATTAGGGGTATGTGGGTGGTGGGTTGTAATGTTGGGGGGGGTATTGTATGTGGTTTTTTTTACAGGCAAAAGAGCTGAACTTCTTGGGGCATGTCCCGCAAAAGGGCCCTGTTCAGGGCTGGTAAGGTAAAAGAGCTTTATTTTATAGGTAAGTATTTAGTTTTAAATAGGATTAATTTATTAAATTATGTTAAATTTATTTTGTTTAATTTAAATTATATTTAAGTTACGGGGGGTTAGACTTAGGGTTAGACTTATGTTTAGGGGTTAATAAATTTAATATAGTTGCAGCGACGTTGGGACGGAAGATTAGGGGTTAATAACTATAATGTAAGTAGCGGCGATGTTGGGGGCAGTAGATTAGGGGTTCATAGGGATAATGTAGGTGGCGGCGGTGTCCGGAGCGGCAGATTAGGGGTTAATAATATAATGTAGGTGCCAGCGATAGCGGGGTCAGCAGATTAGGGGTTAATAAGTGTTAGATTAGGGGTGTTTAGACTCGGGTTCATGTTAGGGTGTTAGGTGTAGACATAGATTTATTTTCCCCATAGGAAACAATGGGGCTGTGTTAGAAGCTGGACGCTGCTTTTTTGCAGGTATTAGGTTTTTTTTCAGCCAGCTCAGCCCCATTGTTTCCTATGTGGAAATCGTGCATGAGCACGTTTAGCCAGCTTACCGCTACCATGAGCAATGCTGGTATTGAGGTGAGATGTGGAGCTAAATTTTGCTCTATGCTCACCTTTTTGTGGCTAATGCCGGGTTTAAAACAACCTGCAATACCAGCGTTTTCTTAAGGGAGAGGTGGGACAAAAAGGCTTGTTAGCAACGCAAGCCTTACCGACAAAAACTCGTAATCTAGCCGACTGTTTTCACAAGTCACACATATACAGCAGGTATTTCCAGCAAGGATTTAACCTCTTACTGCCAGTTAACACACAAACACACATAGCAGTCACATAACCCCATTTCTGATATTAATGCACACAGTTCAGTAATTTAACCTGCTGTCTGACAGTAACACAAAAAATTAATTTACCCATTCTTACCCCCACAAAAGGCAGGAATATTTTTTTTGCCATCCTTTGCTGCTAGTAATACATATAGTAATATTAGGGTTGCCACCTTTTCTGGAAAAGAATACTGCTCAATCTCACACTGTACGAAAAATTATGCACTTTACAACAACCTATGAGACATTTAATTTCTTTGATATACAAATTACTTCTGGTACAGATGAGGACACGCTTTCATCTTACATGCATAATTGGAACAAAGATCTAGGGAGTACAATAGACCCTAAGGGGGATATTTATCAAGCCGTCAACCGCAAATACGCTGGAATTCTGCAGCGTAATTGTGGCGAGCTTGATCCGACCTAGTTATCAAAGCCTACAGAATGGCAAAGTTGAAATCTGTGACGTAACATACGATCCGCTGGTCTCAATCCGATGCAGATAGATGCTTACGTCATTACAGATGTTCCGAATGCACATTTGGCTCTATTTGACACTTTTTAAAATTTATCAAATAGTTAACAGGTACGCTAGCGGCTATTCCGGCCCAGCGTACCTGGTTTTCAATCCGCCCCCTGAAGGCCACAGATTCCATAGGAATCAATGGGAGTCTGAAAGCAGCGAAAGCTTATGTTCGATGCTGCCAGATATCCCATTGATTTCAATGGTAGAAAACCAGTAACGTTTACACCTAACACCCTAACATAAGCCCGACTAAACACCACTAATCTGCCACAACCTAACTAAAAGGTATTAACCCCTATCCCGCCGCTCCCCGACACTGCCGCAACTAAATAAATGTATTAACCCCTATCCCGCCGCTCCCGGACACTGCCGCCACTAAATAAACGTGTTAACCCCTAAACCTCTGGCCTCCCACATTACTACCATTAACTAAACCTATTAACCCCTAAACCGCCAGCCCCCCACATCGCCATAAACTAAAATAAGCTATAAACCCCTAAACCTAACAACCCGCTAACTTTACATTAAAATTACAACATCCCTATCTTAAAATAAATTTAAACTTACCTGTAGAATTAAAAAAAACTATATTAAACTATTAATTAATCTACCCTAACTATCATACTAAAATTACATTAAACTAGAAATTAAATTAACTATATTACATTTTAAAAAACACTAACCCTACTCAAATTATTTAAATCTACTATTAAAAATTACTAAATTAGAAAAAAATAAACGCTAAGTTACAAAACAACAACTAAATTACGAGAAAAAACCCCCACTGTATCAAAAATAAAAACGAATTACACCTAATCTAATAGCCCTATCAAAATAAAGCCTACAGTAAACTACCAATGGCCCTTAAAAGGGCCTTTTGCGGGCATTGCCCCAAAGAAATCAGCTCTTTTACCTGAAAAAAAAATACAAACACCCCCAACAGTAAAACCCACCACCCAACCAACCAACCCCCCCAAATAAAAGCCTATCTAAAAAACCTAAGCTCCTCATTGCCCTGAAAAGGGCATTTGTATGGGCATTGCCATTAAAAGGGCATTTGGCTCTTTTACCTGCCCAGACCCTACTCTAAAAATAAAACCCACCCAAAAAACCCTTAAATAAACCTAACATTAACCCACGACGATCCACTTACAGTTTTTGAAGTTCTGCTTAAAGGATCCATCCAGCCAGCAAGAAATCTTCATCCGGACGGCAAGAAGTCTTCATCCGGCAGCCTCTTCCATCTTCATCCATCCGGCAAAGTATTCATCCATGTGGCCTCTTCTATTTTCATCCATCCGCGCGCAGAGCGGGTCCATCCTGAAGACATCCGGCGCAGAGCTCCTCTTCAATACGGTCACCGCCGTAAACTGGAACTTGAATGCAAGTGACGTCATCCAAGATGGCAGTTAGATCAACATTCCCATATAAATAAATATGAATTATTTGTCATAACAATGGGGAAGGTGCTTGTACTGAAAATGTATTTAAAGCTAATCAGTGAAAGACTGAAAAAAGAGTACAAATGTAGCACTCATAACGTTATGTTATTATACTAGCATGAATATTGTGGCAGAAGGCAGAAAAACATAAATAAAACTTAACTTTTATTATTTTATTAACTTAAAAAAGGGAGGAAAAAAGGAAAAATATCACTCATTAAAATTAGCATATGCCTGTCTGATAGCTGGATGCTGTCTAATAGGTATAGGTGTAACAAGAGGATATGTATACTCTGGCGAAAAATAAACTAAAAAGTAGGCATACGTTTACGTCTATAATGAAAAGATGCCCATATTTAAAGCAAAAATATGGCCTGTGCTTATTCGCAACAAATTGTTACAAAGACCTATACCTTTAATTTATCGCTATGACTGAATATTATTAAACCATAGCCTGAGCATGTGCTCTATAGATTATGGCTCTAAGAAGATCAGAGACCTATACCTTATAGTTACCGCTGTGAGTAGTATCAGAAAATAACCTGTGCATATTCTCAACAAATAGTGGCTCTGAGGAGATCAAAAACCTATACCTTTTAATTACTGCTATAAGTAGTATTGTAAGATAGCAAATTATGGGCTGTGCTTGTTCGCAACAAATTGTTACAAAGACCTATACCTTTTAGTTACCGCTGTGAGTAGTATAGATGTCATTAAATTATAGCCTGTGCATATGCTCTACAGATTATGGCTCTAAGGAGGTCAGAGATCTATATCTTTAAGTTACCGCTGTGAGTAGTTTCAGAAAATAGCCTGTGCATATTCTCAACAAATAATAGCTCTGAGAAGACCAAAAACCTATACCTTTTAATTACCGCTATAAGTAGTATTGTGAGATAGCAAATTATGGCCTGTACTTATTCGCAACAAAATGTTGCCAAGACCTATACCTTTAGGTTACCGCTGTAAGTAGTATAGATATCAATAAATTATAGCCTGTGCATATGCTCTACAGATTATGGCTCTAAAAAGATCAGAGACCTATACCTTTTTAGTCATCCAAGATGGCGTCCCTTGCATTTCTATTGGCTGAAAGGTTCCAATCAGCCAATAGGATTAGAGCTGCTAAAATCCTATTGGATGTTCCAATCAGCCAATAGGATTTAAGCAGCTCTCATCCTATTGGCTGTAACAATCAGCCAATAGGATTGAGCTCTCATCCTATTGGCTGATTGGAACAGCCAATAGGATGAGAGCAGCCGGAGATAATTTTATTAAAGTTGCGGCGGGGTCCGGGAGCGGCTGGATAGGGGTTAAACACTTTAGTATAGTGGCGGCGTTTAGTGACAGGGTATAAATAAAGTTGGTAAAAAGCCGAATAGACACGAGATCGATGACTGCTAGTTAACAACAGTCCGATGCTCATCACCCCGTACTTAGTGCACGGCTTTTTTTATAAATATGGAGATCGTATTCAGGTCCGGGCCGCGATGCTAGGCGATGTTAGGCGAGCGTATTGGTGCCGGCGAATGCAGCATTGTTGAGGCTTTGATAAATATCCCCCTAAAGAATGGCTTCACTTGTTTACATTGGCAAAAATGCCTCTATTTCCGCAAAAGTGCAAGAAAACTATTTCAAATTCCTGAGTAGATGGTACCTGAAACCCAGTATTGGACCTACTCAACAGAGGGCCCTGGTGCAAGATTTTTTTGGGGCCCCCCAAAAGTAACAGTAAAAAGTAATAAAATACATTCTGCTCTGTATAATGATTTTGAGGATATATAGATGTACCTGCTACTTGAACTAATAAATGGCTTCCCTGCATTAGGATTGTACACATGCTGCATAAGCCTATGTTTAGACTGACTATTAAGGGCCCCCTCCAGCTCTTGGGCCCTGGTGCCACTGCATCTGCTACACCAATGGTAGTTCCGCCCTGCTGACACCGTCCTAGTAGACTAAAACTTATCTTCCCTCACTTAAACAAAAATTATTGGAGGGGTTGTGGAGAAGAAGGGACGCTGCTCCACATATAGTGGCAATGCCCAAGATTGAACACCTTTTGGGACGATATCCACACAAAAATTAGCAAAGTTCTGTATGTGCCTCTCTCTCTACAGAACCCAGTGTTTTTATTGCTTAATAGATTCCCGAAGTTGCATGACAAGGCTAAGAGATCTCTCATGCTTATTATGCTAAATAGCGCTAAGAGGCTTATACTCATACACTGGAAATCCCACACACAGCCAAACATACCTGAATGGAAAGCCAGGGTAGCTGAACTTTTGCAGTTGGAGAGATACCATTGCTTTAAGATTGGAAAGATTGAAATTATCAAAGTCTTGCTGCTCCTGTGGGAGACAAGATTTATAATGTGGTCTCCTTGACAACCGGTGTGTCTCTGCTTCAGACTTGATGGGTCTGTTCCTTTTTCCCTTTCTTTTTTGCTGTTATTTGTGTGTGGGTTTTTTTTGTTTTTATTTTTTATTTTCCATGTCCCCTTTTTTTTCTTAAATAGTCTGAGCTTATAGTGTAGCACAGTTAAACAATTAAATTACTACAGCTTTTTTGTAAAATAAAAATATGACCTTTAATTAATTATAGTACAGAATATGTATTCAGGACTCATACATTACTGACAAAAGATAAAAAAAAAACTTTTACAAGCTGCAGTGGACTGTTGTAGGGGCTAGGTTCCCCAGATGATCCCCATCAGAGATAAACTTCTCTCCAATCCTGGACACTGATTTCCAGATGATCTACATTCTCCCTCTATTTCTACTTGTACAACTGAATGTTATGCAATACAGTTATTTTTCGGAAATTGGTTTTGTACCTATGATGTTCTCAATATAGCTTGTAACAAAAACAAAAAAATATATAGCCAAACTCATAAGCATACATTTGAATAAAAATTATACAAGATAAATCAGGAACTAAAGCTTCGAGAACTAATTTTAAACAATCATTTGTTTGGAATTAGGTTTCAATACACTTAGAATAAGTTTGACAGTGATAGCATCTTTATTTCTATATTTAATCTTTATTTTCAACTTTGACCTGAACCCTAAAAGTACCGGTAAAATACTAAATGGGTGGCAACCCTAAATTTTATATGTGCAATGTTATTTCTTTGTAGGCCATATTTGAAATTTATAGAGGCATAGAAAGCCTTAAAAAATAGCTGCCACTTAGTGTCCAGTATTTTTGTACCAAATTTACTGTATAGTCTGCTAAATCACTGGACTGTTTGATGTAATAGTGAACACGTGGCAACTCTATTTGCTGCTGGTGTTTTTGTAGATAGCTCCCAACTTTGTCAATTTTGTTTGTTTTTGCTGAGGAGTGGTAATATAATTTTTTGAGCTGTAGTTATGAAGGATTGAATATTTTTTTAGCACCAGGATTTTAATAGAACGTAATGTTAACTACAGGGATATCTATGACTACTAACTTATACTGTAACATTACTAGCTTTATCACTGTGTGAGGGAAACAGAAAACACACTCAAGCCAGACTGGACCGGAGACAAAGAACTGAGACTGGTCACTGTGCTAAAATACGGGGCAGATTGGTAGATAGGCAATTCGTACAGTTCAATAATATAGATAAGGTAAGTGGTCACAGGAAAGAGACAGCTACTGGTCAAGGGAGATGGGTAATAGTATAGACAGACATGTAAGTGCTGAGACTTGTTAATAGGTAGGTAACTCAGGGCACAGAAATGGATCACAAGAAGTAACAGGTATGTACCACAGGGTAGTCTATTTAATAAATTCAAATACTATACAGATATGTTAGATGTTAACAACAAAATGTACAGAATTACTAGAATAGAGCAAAATACTCCCCTCTTAGGTGACCGCAGCCTTCCAACAGTCTCTCCCAAAAGGACTGTGAGTAGAATATGGAATATGTATATAGAGGCGCTGGTCTTGGATCCTTCTGTGTGTTGAAGTGCACACTGAAGAAAGAAACTTGTCTTGTGATTCGCAGGAGTTAACAACAAAATAATGTGCAGTACACTTACTCCGAAAATTTCAGAGTTCAGCTTCTTCATAAGGATCTATATCCCAATTTTCCCATATTGTGCTTTAGTATCTGCAGACAATGGAAATTACACTGCAGGTGATTGTATCTCTTAAAATGATATAAAGTGCAGTATACTCACTCCGAGTAATTCGGAATCCGGCTCTTCAAAAGTGGTCAGTAACTTTGAAATACTTCCAAAAAGGCAGCAGAAATGTAGGTAGGTAAAGTGTAAAACAGCTAGGTGCTAACAATTATACAATACATATGAATACACAGGTACCTCTGTATGAGAAAAGGACAGGAATAGCTGAAAGACTGAAGAAACTAGTTGGTAAGTATCAGTATAAGGTAGGAGTCCTGATTAAGCAGAGGTCTTAAATGCTGCAAGCATACTGGAACTTCAGCAAACTGCAGACAACTGCAACCTCAGGAAGAACAGAATGCATCATTGAAGCTTCTGAGTATATGCAGACACCATAACATATGCAGAAGGACAGAGGCTAAATGCAAGGATAGAACAGGCAGAGGTCAAAGACAGGCTGCAGACAAAGGATAATCCAATATGCAGGCCAAGGTCAAGAGTCCAGCTAAGCAAGCAGAAATCAGGTCAGCACTGGTGACTTAACAGCTCAGCCCCATAGACCAAACAAGGTCAGAGTCTCTTGGATGTTGTGGTAAGGTTTGAATGTAATTAGCAATGTGAGAAAGTGAAGAGATAGCTGTGCAAAACTGCTTACAGCCATAGGAGGGCAGGCAAAATTAACAGATCTGATTGTTAAAAAGGGTCAGTAAAGTCAAAATTAAATGTTGATGATGCCAATAGGGCATGCAATTTTAAACAATTTTCGAATTTATCAACAATTTTCGAATTTATCTCTATTGTCAATTTTGCTTTATCTCTTTGTATCCTTTGTAGAAGAGTAAAACTTGGCAGGCTCATAGCTAGGAGTTCAGGAGGGTGCACGTGGCTAGCACTCTATGGCAGCAGTGTTTGCAACTATGTGTAACGTTGCTATACATATTGTTACAAACACTGCTGCCACATGGCTAAAGACACATGCACACTCCAGAGTTACTCTTTAACAAAGAATATAAAGAGAACTAATAAAAAGTTATAATAGACATAAACTGAAAAGTTGTTTTAAATATCATGCTCTGTCCAATCCATTTAAATGGACAGTAAACACCTTGTAGTTACAAGACATTTCTGTTGTGTTGCTATAGAATAACATAACAACCAAGTCTTTACATTTTTAAAACAAATTAACATCCTTTTTTTTCTGCAATTATTTTTCAATAGCCAAACTCCACCCACTATTTGCCTCGTTTGGAGAAGCAAATCTGGACTCTGGTCAGCAGACAAATAAGCTAGCTATGGTCATAGAGTTATGCATTTATTTGCAGTTGTTATCAGTTAAAGCAAATTAGGGAAATATATGTAAGAAGAAGAAGTCAGCAGGGGGCATTGAAAATTCTTCAGAGCAAAATTACATGAAAATGGGTCAAAAAAATAATGAAAAGATATTACAAAGCAGTTTAATTATGTATAAATAAACATTTCTTTCCTATGACATGGAGAGTCCACAACGTCATTCCAATTACTAGTGGGATATTCAACTCCTTGCCAGCAGGAGGAGGCAAACTGTTAAGTGTAACTTCCCTTACCTATAATCCCCACTCATTCTCTTTGCCTCTGTCAATGGAGGTTGTGCGAAGATGGTGTCTGAAGATATTTAATCCTTTATGGGTACTTTTCCCTGAAAGCAAGGATTAGGGGCTATGCCTTGTCAATGTCAATCTCTTTAGTAAGTGTAATAGGTGCTGTTAGCAGTTAGAAAGCGAGGTTGTCTTTGCTTTATTTCTAAAATTATTGCTACCCCTTCATAGAAAGCCAGGGTTGGTTACTCTGCTCTTTCTTTTTCTTCAGGTCCCTGTCAGCGATCAGAGGTGGCTTTCAAACCTAAAGCTGCTGTGACTGCTCAACAGCAGAAGACCCTGGAGGTTAAGTCCTTTTCATATATATTATACAGGAAGATTTATAGAAGACAGGACTGGAAAATAAGGGACCTAGTGGGACCTGTTACCTCCTGAAGGGGTTCTCATTTATTACTTTATATTTCTGTTCTTCAGTTATATTGCAGCTGAGCAGCTACAAAGGAAAATTTTGCCGCTTCCATAGCAGGGTATTGTTAACCCTGTTTTCATGGTGTGTGAGGATTTCTATTAAGATATTAATTTATTTCTCACTTATCTTCCCTACTCCGGACGTTTTTACGGTCCCTTATAGTGCTCAGAGTGTTTCTGGGCTTATATTCTGGCACATCCCTTTTTTCACGCCTGTTATAGGATTAATTACAGGCCATAACCAAAATTGCCGGGAACGGTAATAGGCCTAATTGCTACAAGGTGCAGGTGTTTTTTGCAGCACACAGTAGCGGTCCTTGGCTGTGGTGCTTGTGTTAATTTGACACTGGTAATGGCTGCATTCACAGCCCTTAGTATAGGCACAGTAATAGTAGGGGCGCTTGTATAGTAGAGTGCCGGTATAAATGACTGCATTTGCGGTCCACAGCTAAGGGACAAGAGCTGTTTGTACTGTAATCCTCATGTGTGTGGGAGTATATGCAGTTATCTCATGTACTGTCTATCGAATGGCAGATAATGAGATATTTTTGGGTTTGGGTAATCTACATAATAGCTGATATTTTTTATGATTACTGGGCTTAGGTTTGGCACAATGGTAGAGTGTCTACCTTAATGTTTATAAATTATCCTGCCTTTCTGCACTTTCATTTTCTAGACTGATTCTCTAGATATTTATTTGTTTTTTTTAATGTAACTAATGACATCTGGTGACAGTTTAATGTATATATTTCTCTTTGTCCTTTTATAATCCTTCTATGTATATCAAAGGATTCAACCTCTAACAAAGCCCAACATTGTAATATGCTAGGCTAGGACGTATATAACTTTTATTTTCTCTTTTCATACAGAGAAATAGTTTTTTGGTGGTTATATTTATTTATATGTTTTTTCTGACTTCTCAGATCCACCATTGTGGGCAGTTTTCCATCTTAATATGAAGAGAGTCCACGGCTTCATTCCTTACTTGCTTTATTATTTTTTTTGCTGCGATATGTGTGAGATGAAGCTCAGGCAGATGTGGAACATTTAGGTATTACTTTCGTTTTTGAGATAACTGCGCGGCCTGTTATTTTTGGTGCAGGGGCTGTCCTGCATAGCACCCCATGTGACTGGGTGTGGTCTCATTGACTTCCTCTTTCTGACCGTGCGGTTTACAAGAGAAGCGGTTTCTTTGTGGGGCCTGGGTCATAGGATGTGGTAAGTGCCATAGCCATTGGGGGTATAAAGGTGCCATTTATCTTGTTTTATTGTCCATCTTAAAGCGCAGGCTATGGAGGACTCTGATGCATTAGAGGGTACTCCCTTTTTTCTTAAATCTAATACCTGTTTTTATTGTCAGGAGGCTACGGTATATCC